>NC_057810.1:193093371-193258609 GCF_018294505.1 Triticum aestivum | reverse complement strand
GCATGAACAGTAAAATCGAAAAAAAATGAAAAAAAAATTCAAAAAATTCCAATTTTTTTTGTGAGAAACATTGACAAAAGTTCTAAGTGCCTGCAAAAATTCGTCATGAAATCACATTCCTAGAAGGCGTGGCAAAAAAACAAAAATAGTACTCTGAAAAAGCTACTTTCAAACGCATTTTGAAGCACTGAATTTTTTTTTGCCACGCCTTACAGGAATGTGATTTCATGATGAATTTTTGCAGGCACTTAGAACTTTTGTCAATGTTTCTCTAAAAAAAAATTGGAATTTTTTGAATTTTTTTCGATTTTACTGTTCATGCGGGAGCATATGAGCTCGGGTGCAGAATGTACTTTTCGATAACCCGCTGGCAAGAATTGATCCTGCGACCTGACGTTCACAAGCGCTGCGCGCTAACCACAAAGCCACCACAAATCTCTACACGCATTCACTCTTTTATACTATGTGAATAACGTTGGGCCGGCCCACCAAAGCCTACATTTTTTTTGTTTCACACTTAACTGGCGCGCGTGCTGGGCTCCTTCGTCGCCTCGATTTCTATTCGTTTCATTTCTCTTATGCTTTCAAATACGCACGAACATTTTTTAACGTACGCTGAGCACTTTTTCTGCTTATAGTGAACATTTTTCGATGCACGATGAACTTTTCTTTACAAACAGTGATCAGTTTCTTCATTTTATAATATCCGTTGAATATATTTTAAATGCAAATTGAACATTTTTAAATATATGTTGAATTCTTTTTCTTAAGATATGATGAACACTTTACATAATGTGCGGTGAACTTTTTGTAATTTATGATGAGCATTTGCTTAATACACGATGAGTTTCAATAACTTTTTGCCCCGGTTTCTTGATCATTCTTGCATTCAATGCATTAAAAGTTGAAGATATAAGTTTAAATACATTAAATTTTAGAAACATGGCGCAAAACGTGTATTAAAAATAATTTTGTAATCATAATATTTTTAGAAATGCAATAAAACTGTTCAACTTTTATTAAAAAAATCAACGTGTTTCTGGAAATGCAAGAATGATTTTACACAATAAGTTTTTAATACATGCAGAACATATTTTGAAATGCAAAAATATCACCATGTATTAGGAAAATATTCACCATAATATTCTTGAAACTCACCGTGTATTAAGAAAATGTTCACCATAAATTACAAAAAAATCATCGCACATTAAGTAAAATGTTCATCATATCTTAAGAAAATTGATCAACCTAGTACAAATGTGCTCAATTTGCATTTAAAGTATGTTCAACATTCTTTATAATGAAAAAATGTTAACCGTTTGAAAAGAAAAAGTTGACAACCTGTATTAAAAATAATGTTTTAATCATAATAAGTTATAGAAATGCATTAAAACTGTTCAGCTTTATTAAAAGTGCTCAGCGTACATTAAAAAACGTTTGTGCGTATTTGAAAGCATAAGAGAAATGAAAACGAATAGAAACCGGGGCAGCAGACGAGCCCAACACGCACACCAGTTAAGTGAGAAACAAAAAAAAATGCAGTCCTCTGTGGGCCAGCCCAGCGGTATCGGCATAGTATGAAAGAGCAAATGCCTGTAGCACAACTCCAGCGAGGGAGCTCCTAGTCGGCGCTGTTGGCGCCGATTAGCGATGCTGGCGCTTGCAGGAGCGCGTAGCGGGCCGGACCAATTGTTTTTGTTTTCTGATCGAAACTGCAAAAAAAAGATATGGAGGGAGCAGACCTCGAACGCAGGACCTCAGCGTTCACATTGAGCTCGCCAACCACTACAACAATGACCAGCCATTGCCCATTGACGTTGTTTGTTTCCTTTTAATCTTTCTCTAGCTTTCTTTTTCTTGTATCTGTATTTCTATAACGGTTTTGTTTGCCTTTTCCTTATTTTTTTGCACAATGCGTGCACTTTTATTGAAAAAAAAATCATGAATTTGAGAAAATTTCAGAATTTCAAAAAAGTTCACGAAATTTTGAAAAAGTTCACAAATTTGAAAAAAGTTCATCAATTTTGAAACAAGTTCACAGATTTTGAACAAAAAGTTCACCAATTTTATAAAAGTTCTTTGAATTTGATTAAAAAGAAGTTCAGTAAATTTTAAGTAATACTTCACTCATTTTGAAACACGTTCGTCGATTTTGAAAAAGTTCATCAATTTAGAAAAAAGTTCATCAAAATTGAAAAAAAGTTCTTCGATTTGAAAAAAGTTCATCGAAATTGAAAAAGAGTTCATCGGATTTAAAAGTTAATCGAAATTGTAAAAAAGTTCACCGAATTTGAAAAATAGTTCATCGATTTGGAAAAAAGTTCACAAATTTGAAAATGAGTTCATCGATTTGAAAAAAAGTTCATCAAATTTCAGGAGAAGTCCATCGAATTTCAGGAAAAGTCCATCAAATTTCAGAAAAGTTCATCAATTTTAAAAAAAGTTCAACAAATTTAAAGAAAGTTCATCGAATTTGAAAAAACATCCAATTGCTAAAAGTAGTTCACTAAAAAAGGTTCACTGATTTTGAAAACAAAATTTCATCAAATCAAAAAAAACATCATCGATTTTGAAAAAGTTCACGTACTTAAGAAAATAAAACACATTAAAATCGGTGGGGGGAAACCTGGAAGAAGAAAAAAAGACAGAAAACGAAAATGGAAAAAAGAATAAAAGAGTAAAAGGAAACAGAGAAGGAAGGAATAAAAGAATGGAATATTTGAATCTTCGAAGATGTTGCTTTGTATCGCGGTGGTTGTTCTAAGGAAGTTTGACTAGTGAGGTCGCGGGTTCGATTTGCAGTGACGTTCTTTTACTTTTTGCAACTTAAGATACATAGTAATGGGCCGGCCCAGCGCGGGGCGCTGCAGGCGCCCGTTTGTAAATTTGCCTATAATGGACGCCTGCAGCGCTAAATAGGATTTGCCCTCGAGCGAGGGCCTGGCGTGGTTGTTAGCGCGCGACCCCCCTGAACACCAAGGCCGTAGTCTCAAATCCTTCCTGGGCCCATTTTTTCTTTTCTTTTATTTATTGTTTGTTCAAGTGGACGGAAATTTTTAAACCAGTTTGATTCGGTGGTGGAAATTGAGAAAGAAAAAAGCCTCTCAGGAGCTCCCCCCCCTCAAATGACACGTCGGCACCTGACGGGCGGGCCCCACCGGACAGATACACTGCAATACATGTTTATACACGGTTTAGATCTTTTTGTAATGGCTAGCCTCCGACTTGATACTGCCATGTAAAAAGTATCAAAAGTAGTATCAATCTGCATATAATGACTCAATTACGGTACTTCCTTGTAATTAACTCAACATAAGGGGAAGCCTCAGACTAGTCACAGTAAGAGTAATTTCAGTAGTAACATCGAGTCTAATTCGAAATGGATGAGCACGTATGTATGAATCTCGCGCGCGTGTGTGTCGCAGAGGGCGTCGCGCGCGCGGGGTCGCCGCATGGGGCGTGCGTGTGACTGATCGTGGTGCCTGGTCGGGAGGTTACGGGGGAGGCGCTCGCGCAGCCAAACATCTGGCGGCAAGGAAGCAAAGTCAACGTCCAATCTCCATGTTCAGGCAACGTGAACGCACATGGGTCGCCAGCACTAGTCGCCCGAGATCGTGTCGCAACAACTTCGTCTAAAAGACCGACTCGTACTCAACAAGTTCGAATCAGTGCTTAGATCATCAGCTCAGAAGATGAGAAATAATAATCAGTGCTTACATACTCTTGGTAGTCTGTCTACATGGCTACCTACGTACTCTGCTACGCGGGATTTGGCTGTTGACGACTTGAGGCAGGGGGGCAGCAACCGATCCTGTTGTTTGTTTATTTCTTTTCTCTTTTGTCGGTGTTGTTGCTGTTTGGGTTCACTGTACCTGCGAATGCGATTGTTTAACACAGTTTGGCGCGAGACGTATAACATACGAACATGCACTGGTAGCAAGTATTTTAGTTGCTATACGATGTTGACCGACCACAGGAAGTTAGGTACAACGAGAGATCATCCGTGCGTGTACCAACTGGATGAAATATTTGAATTTTCGACAAATAAGACCACCAATGATTTCGTATTAACAGAAAAGACCCCTGCAATCTATATTGACAAAAGGGACCATGTCGGCTGTGGCGGCAGCTCCGGCGACCGACACGTAGCACCTGCCGCCACGGACAGCAGCGGCAGGACCTGTCGCCACAGCACACGTCGGCAGCTCGGCTGCAACAGCATTTCATATGCGGGGGGCAGCTGGTAACGGAATGGAGAGAAGAGGCTGGCCCTGCCGCCAGTCCCTATGGCGGCACCTCCTTTTTTCTGTTGCTGCAGACATCCACAATTGCAATTTGTGCCGTTGCATCTGCGTGCCGGTACATATCTAATCAAATGGGTCAGGTCCATTATAAATGGCCTTGAGCTCCTGCACCGCATGCCTCTTATCTCATTCATCTGCATGGTTGTAGTTTTGTGGCTGTTTCTAGCTCTAGGTTGGCTGCACGTACGTTGTCAAAGTTCAGAGAGAGAGGGGAAGCACATGGCTGCATGCATTGCAGTGCCGTGCAGGCTGGGGCGGCATGAATGACAGGGGGCACGCAATACTTGTACTAGCATGTCGTCTGAGCAGTCAGAATGCAGAGGAGCTGCCGCCATGGGGAGTGGCGGCAGGCCTGCCTCGTCTCTCCGTTTCGTTTTAAGCTGCCGCCCGCGTGTGAATCCTGTTGCAGCTGAGCTGCCGCCCTGCGCTGTGGCGGCAGGTCTTGCCGCCGCCAGCTGTGGCGGCAGGTGCCACGTGTTGGCCGCCGCCAGCTGTGGCGGCAGGTGCCACGTGTTGGCCGCCGGATCTGCCGCCATGCTCGACGTAGTCTTTTTTGTCAATATGAATTGCAGATGGTCCTTTTTGTCAATATGAAAGCAGAGGTGGTCTTGTTTGACAAAAAATCGAAATATTTTGAATTTTTGTACTTATGAGATATATGCATTATGATTTATTTTTTTTGAAAAACTTCCGATCGATTCATCTTCAACCGTGTCAGTACAATGATCATCAGAAATAATACGAAGTGCATCCAAACTTGTAGACCACCTAACGACGACTACAAGCACTGAAGCGGGCCGAAGGCGCGCCGTTGTCATCACACCCCCCCTCCCGGCGGTCGGAGCTAGGCAAAACTTGTTGTAGTAGACAACCAGAAAATCGTCGTGCTAAGACCCAATAGGACCAGCGCAGCAGAATCGAACCACCGCCGATGAAGAGTAACGTATATCGAAAGGATCCAACTTGAACGCACACGAACATAGACGGACGACGACCAAATCCGAACAAATCCACCGAAGACATATCAGCTAGAGACACACCTTCCCACACCCACCGACGATGCTAGACGTACCACATGGACAGGGCTAGGTAGGGCAAACCTTACCCCATCTTCAGGGAGCCGGCGTTGCCTCATTGAAAGTGCAACTAATCCCCGGGTGGTTTTGGTAATTCATAACAACAAATAGCTCATTGAACTAATATCCATTCAAGTTAAATGTTTCAGAAAGTTCAATGATTGGCGTGGCATGAACTAGAGATGTGGACCCCTCAAAATGCTAAGGACACATATTGACAAAATCTCAAGACTCTTCATTTCATTTTAGTGATTCAAAATCACATTGAGTCCATACGAAAAGTCAATACTATTAAAAGGGGATGAGGCGTTGCTTAATGGTCTACTTGCTCAAAATGCTTAGTGATATGCTCCAAAGCCCTCAACCACTTTCTCAAATCCAAATATGTCCTAAACCCAAAGTCAAACTCGGCCCCAGCGATTTGATCTATCCAGCGCCACCGAGTTCACTTGACATAGCCACTGCGAGAAACCCTAATCAATCCGGTCACACCGATACGGTCCCACCGAGATGGCTTTGCAAACTCTCTGTTTCCTTTTCGTAACATTTCAGTCTCACCGAAATGAGCGATCGGTCCCACCGAGTTCACATTGCAAACTCTTTGTTTCCTTTTCATAATATTTCGGTCTCACCGAAATGAGCGATCGGTCCCACTAAGTTTGCTTGACCAACTCTCTGCATGATTAATTGCTGAAATCGGTCTCACCGAGTTCATGCGATCGGTCTCACCGAGATGAGGTTTTGCCCTAGCCCTAGCACATCGGTCCCACCAAGTTGATCTCGTCGGTCCCACCGAGATTCCTAACGTTCACATTTTGAACTGAATTGGTCTCACCGAGTTCACCTATTCGGTCTGACCAAGTTGGGTCAAATGTGTGTAACGGTTTGATTTTGTGTGGAGGATATATATACCCCTCCACCCCTTCTCCATTTGTGAGAGAGCCATCAGAACGTGGCTACACTTCCACTACTCATTTTTTGAGAGAGAACCACCTACTCATGTGTTGAGACCAAGACATTCCTATCCAACCACAAGAATATTGATATCTAGGCTTTCCCAAGTTGCTTTTCACTCAAATCATATTTCCACCATAGCCAAATCTATGAGAGAGAGTTTAGTGTTGGGGATACTATCATTTGAAGCACAAGAGCAAGGAGTTAATCATCAACACACCATCTATTACCTTTTGGAGAGTGGTGTCTCCTAGATTGGTTAGGTGTCACTTGGGAGCCTCCGTCAAGATTGTGGAGTTGAACCAAGGAGTTTGTAAGGTCAAGGAGATCACCTACTTGGTGAAAATCAACCCAAGTGAGGCAAGTCCTTCATGGGAGATGGCCATGGTGGGATAGACAAGGTTGCTTCTTCGTGGACCCTTCATGGGTGGAGCCCTCCGTGGACTCGCGCAACCGTTACCCTTCGTGGGTTGAAGTCTCCATCAACGTGGATGTATGATAGCACCACCTATCGGAACCACGCCAAAAATCTCTATGTCCACATTGCGTTTACCTTCTCCAAACCCTTCCCTTACCTTCATATGTAATGTTTTACATTCCACTGCCACACTCTTAGAATTGCATGTGTAGGTTGATTGATTGACTTGTGTTAAGTTGCTAAAATCTACCGAGACTTAAAATTGGGAAAATGCTAGATTTTTATTTCGTCAAGTAGTCCAATCCCCCCCTCTAGACGTACTTTTGATCCTACAAGTGGTATTAGAGGTTTGGTCTCCATTTGCCTTGATTTCCACAACTTTGGTGATCATAGCCTTGATTTCACAATCTAGGAAAGTATGGCGTCTAGAGAGGGAAATTACCACCGTAGAGGTCCTTACTTTGATGATACTAATTTTGCTAGTTCAAAGCATAAGATGAAAATGCATATTCTTGGACATAACTCCACCGTTTGGGCTATTGTGTGTATTGGTTTGCAAGGTGAATTCTTCGATGGGTGAGAACCAAATCGTGAAGCAAGTGCGGAAGAATTGAAGTTGCTGCAATATAATGCACAAGCTTGCAATATCCTTTTCAACAGATTGTGCCCCGAAGAATTCAACAAAATCAGCCGTCTTGAGAATGCAAAGGAAATTTGGGATACTTGGATTGATATGCTCGAAGGTACCGAGTCCGTCAAGGAATCCAAATTGGATGTGCTTCAAAGTCAACTTGAAAAGTTCAAAATGAAGGATGGTGAAGGTGTCGCTGAAATATACTCTAGGCTTGCTCTCATCACAAATGAGGTTGCCAACTTAGAAAGTGAAGAGATGACTGACAGGTTCGTCATTAAGAAGATCCTAAGAGCCTTGGATGGAAAATATGATACCATGTGCACTTTGATCCAAATGGTACCCAATTATAAAGATCTCAAGCCAACATAAGTCATTGAAAGAATTGTTGCTCATGAGATGTCACTCAAGGATAAAGAAGACTTCGCAACAAGTCTAGTGGTGCTTATAAAGCTTCATGTGATGCTCCTACCACATCAAGTGAAAAACAAGTCTTCAATGAAGAATTAAGCTTAATGGTGAAGAACTTCAACAAATTCTACAAGAGTAGAAGCAAAGAGAGAAGCTCCAAGTCAAGATCCTACAATGACAAAAGATCTTCTAGTCGTGATCGAAATTGCTACAATTGTGGAAGACCCGGACAGTACTCAAATGAGTGTACGGCTCCCTACAAAAGAAAAGAAGACTTACCTAAAAGAAGAGGTAGAATCGATGAATCACCTCCAAGAGAGAGGAGTAGAGATGATCATTATGAACGAAGACCCTCTCGCAGAAGCAAGGATTTAGAAAGGAAGGACAAGTCATCAAGGAGCTACATAAAACAAAGACATCAAGCTCATGTTGGTGAATGGGTATCCGGTTCCGACTCCGACAACCACTCCGAGAAAAGTTATCACTCCGACTCCAAATATACTCAAGATGAAGGTGTTGCCAGTCTTGCACTTGTGTGAACCAACTCCCATGACATATTTGACTCACCAAATGAAAGAATTGGAAGATGCTTCATGGCTAAAGGCCCTAAGGTATCAAACCCCGAGTATATTGATTTCAATAGTGATGAAGATGATTTGCTAGGTGATGATGATTTGCTTGTTGACAATGCTAGTGATGCAAACTATGATGAAATTGCTATTAATCGTGCTAATCAAGAATTGGCAAAGAAAGCCCATTTCACGGTACTGCTTAACAACCCAGTTCTCAACGCTTATGCCGAAGAACACTTGGCAGAGATATGCCAAAGATTCTTACCAATGGTGCCTTCATTAGATGTGGAGATGAAGGCGCACACTAAGAACTACGCCGAATGGCTGAAGAAGAGTTTGGCACAAGGATCCATCGATGACATTGCTATGCGGTTGGCTCAAAAGCCATCACCTACGGTGTTGACGTACCAAGCATATGACATAAATGGATACATGTTCTACACTGAGGAATGTGATGAGAAGACCTCATATCAGAACAGCTCTGCTCGAATAGAATGCATGACTGTAGATGAAGCTGATAAAAGGGTATACTATGGAACCATCAAATAGATTTGGGATCTTGACTATGTGAAAGTTAAGGTGGCATTATTCAGGTGCTCATGGATCCCTCTTAGTCAAGTAAAGGTTGATTATTACAGGAAGACATGTGTTAACAGGACAACGATGGCATATCACGCGGACCCGTTCATTCTTGCCAGCGATGCTACCCAGATTTTCTTTGCGGAAGACCCTTTGCGTAAAACTGCCATGTAGTGATGCATGTGAAGAGGAGGGTACTGGGTGTCGACGATGTTGCCGATGAGGACGAGTACGATGGATATGATGAGTTGTCAGCCAAGGGATCACGCACCCATTTAACAGAGAAGCGTAAAATCATCAGAAAACCCAAGTTCATTCGGGGTCAACGTAATAATCCCAGTTCCCCCATGTACATGGGAATTAAGCCGTAAGACTGGTCTTTATGGCTACCCTGCAACTTAATTCGTTCAATTTAGAACCGTTGTGTGTATTGAATTTGTGAGTTATGCTCAGTTTTCTATTGATGTAAGAACCGTTAATATGTTGACCTTGATATGTTTTTTTTGAGGAATTGGACAGTGGGAGAGGCTCCCACTGTGTTTGTATTACTCAAAAGCAGGGTACAATGTACATGGAGTTTTTACCTGGCGCCTTACCTCCACTTGTGGAGGCTAGGGCTACTACTACTTTATATGGTGGGGGCAATCAAGGGGGTTCTAAGCTAATTACAAAGGAGAGAATAAAGTCTCTCACATCTTCTCTGGTTCTATGTTGGAGCAGGGCAAAGTCATGTTTGAAACGTTGGAGCCATGATAGAATAGTTGGTGGGATGCTTCTGAAATGTTTGTTATTCCTCTCTTTCCAAATGCTCCAAGCCGCTTGAAGGAAAACATCCATGAACATGGGACTGCTCCAATCATGAGCTGCCATGCTGATCCACCGAAGCCTTGAACCAGTTTGCTGCCAAGTTATCCCTAGAATGGACCAACATCGTTGGCTAAAGGGGCACTGGAAGATCATGTGTTCGACAGTCTCTTCAATTTGCTGATCACAAAGAAGGCAGTTGTAATCGTCCCCAATATTGTAGTGTCTCCTCTTTAGCATGTTACATGTGTTTAAGCGGTCAGAGAGAAGAAGCCACCCAAAGACCTTAATTTTGAGCGTTGACCTGGCCGCCCAGAGCCACTTGTATGATTGATGTGCATGCACCTCTCGAAAATAGAATTTGTAGTATTTGATGGCCTTAAAATCCACTGAGCCCCAACAGTAAGTCCAGTTATCGTGTGGGGTCGGATCCCAAAGACCTTGATATGTTGTCAGCCGAGGCAATGAATATGAACTATTTTTGTTATTATTATTATTATTATTATTATTATTATTATTATTATTATTATTATTATTATATCATAGAGGTAGCAGACTCAATTGATCTCACTACAGTATGTGTGAACAAAAATATGCAATCTGGTTTGTGAATAGCACACGGTTCGTTGATGAAAGCCGTGTGCTGACCAAACCCCGCCCACGATCTGAGTCGTGCTTTTTGATTGGCCAGAACCCAAACCCCACGGATCGTACGTCTGCACCGTTGGATGCTCTCAGATCGAACGGCGATCCTCATCCCTTTCGACAACACATGCAGTTCCGGTTGTAATTTTATTTTATGCACAAAATGCACGTTAAACTCAAAAAATGTTTATATAGCTAATGATACCCGAAATGCGCCAGAAAATAAAACCTGTGGTATAATGGTGATTGAGACTGTGGAAATTTATATGAGGCTAAACGATGAAGTCACCGGCCACATGAGTTTGAATTGACAAGTCTCCTTTTGGAAGCCATGATCCTTCATGTGAGATGCTCCGGTTTGAAAGGAGCGATCATCAAAACTTGTGCCAAACTTTGCCATTTTTTTCCACGGGGTCGTGATAGCACGCCACGGGCACACATCGATTTTGATGTTGTTCGGACTCCATCTGAATTTCTTGTAATTAAAATACCAACTAGGCCTACGCTAGTGGCCGCACCTCGCGGCTAACATGTTTGAAACTTCTCCCCGCTTCTCGAGCAGACGGATGAAAACTCACAAAGCAACGCACAAATGATCTGTACACCTTCTTTGCTAGGCTGGTCATAATGGGTTATCATAGCTAGTATCATGCATGCCAACTAGGCAATTTTGATGAGCTGCCATAGAATTAAATGAAGAAAGAGAGGGTGAAGTATCATATCATGAAGCCGTATCATAATAAATGCTATGCTATACTATGTGTCATGCATGACAATAAATAAAGTACTACATGATACTACTCTCTATGATACTATGCATTAGTGAGGTAGCTAGTATATCATAGACTAGCTAGTATCATATATATATATGCATGATACTAGTATATATATGATCGATACTACCTCTGTAATGCGCACATAGTATCATAAGTTAGTATCTTAGGTTGCCTTATTAATTTCCATGCATGAAACAAAGTAATACAACATTTAATATGATACGGTATCATGAACCCTCTCTTTCCTCATTTAACTATGTGCCACATCATCCAAAAAGTCTAGCCAGCCATATATAGTGGGGGTACCATAGCCGGTATATATCACGCACTCGGGAATAGCAAATATGATGATGTGGCAAAGAAGCAGTAACATAGATACCGTAACATATATATAATATAAATGCTATACTACTTTGTGTCATGCATGGCCATAAATACGGTCATCTATGATATATATAATATATACACTACTCTATGATACTATATAAATGCACTATGAAGGTATGTATGTAGTATCATATGGTACTATAGTATATATAATACTTCCCCACTATACAAGGCTGGCCAAAGTGGTGGTATCATAGCCGACGATATCATGCACTCGGAAAATATAGCAAGTATGCTTATGTGTGGCAAAGAATTAAATATAGTGAGGGTTAGAGTAACATATAGGTAGATACCGCATGTTAAATGCGATGCTAATTTGTGTCATGCATGGCAATAAATATGATCTATGATACTATATATACTCTATGTATTATACTATGCGCTATAATTAAAGGTAGTATCATACACTATAGTATCATATCTATAATACCTAAATAGTTCATCCCCACTATCCTATTTCTCTAGACATGCAGCCTATCCACCTCAGCAGCCTTGCCACATCATCATTTTTCTTAATTATTTTGATCATGCAGCTCGCCATGTCAGCATTTTTAAAAAAAAAGTGTGATTGTACTCTTTGGAAACCGAAGAGGCCTCTTTGGTCTTCCGTAACCGAAGAGTCAGCGTACAAACCGATAAAAAGAAGCCCGACAGAAGCCCATCGCACCATCTCTTCGCATCTCTCGACCCTCAGAAAGAATCTCTTCACATCCCTTCCCTTGTATCATTGCAGTAGCCAGGGCGGCGCGACCCATCAACCACCGGGCGGTGACGCGCAACCTACAACAGATCAGGTGCAGGATCGCCACCGCCTCCGCCCGACAAGGATTGAGCTCCATGGATCCAGGCGCACCGGCCAGATCCGTCGTCGAGGGGACGACCTCCACCGCCCCGCTACCGTACATCCTCGACGTGCCCAACCCCGTCCACCTCGACGACTCTGCCTCCTCAAGGACGACCTGCACCACCGTCCTACTACCCCAGAATCGACGCTGCCGCCGCCTCTCAGCGACTTCCCTTACCCCAGTGGAGCGGCATCACTTCCATCATCTCCAACATCAGGTTGGTGTCTGCACCTTTGCTCTGAAAACGTGTCATGCTGGACAGGTAATGTAGTCCTGTGTTCCTCTTGCAGTGTTACTCTTCAATAGCACATTTTTTGTATAGATTACTGATTCGTACACTATTGTTGCAGATCCGTTCTCTTTGTCCTGAAGTTGGCTGGGGACGTTCCAAATGAGTGGATTTGGTGTCATACCACTCATGTTTCAGCACTGTACCGACAAACTTTGAGTCTATATTGCCATCTCAACAGTACATGGGTAACATATTAGTGCAATCATGTCTTTTTATTTGACACCATGTTGATTATATCATTTTTTGTTTGAAAAGAACTATCCCTGAAGTGGTCAGTGCAGTACAATTAATGTGTGTGCCACCCAGTCGACAGGTCGAGCTACTGCGCTAGATTGTCGTTGCAGATCGCGTGCCTCCTGTCTGCTCATGTTTGCAGCCATCGCGCCACCTGTCGGATTATTGTGGCAACTCCTGTTAGGCATCCTCTCCTGAATCCTCATATAACTCATAGGTACTCTTGGTTTAGTTTGTTTCTTATGTGAGATCTAAAGTCACAATTTCAGTTAGCTCAGAACTAAAAATTCAGTGATCATGAACAATCTATTCAAGTATAGCAAAAGGTTCTTCTCCTCTAAAGTCATAATTTCAGTAAGCTGCATGATTGTATATGTGTCTCTTAATGTATGAGAAAGCTCTTTGATCTAAAAAAAGGCTACAGAGGGTACTTTCAGCATTTTGAAATATTACGCAGGATATATGAAGACAAGCCTATCCTAGCCAATTGATTCTCCATAATAATTCTAATTTTGCTCTCTGATGCTTGCACGAGATGCAAAATTCTAAGAGCACACCTGTGGATTTCAATTTCTTTTTCAGATGGGAAGTAAGTGCAAAGCCCACACTTGCACTTCATAATAATCTCTCTTACAATGTGCTCTTGTTTGTTGTGTGCACAACATAGGACCGCGTCCATGGCATCATATTGTTGGAAATATGCCCTAGAGGCAATAATAAAATGGTTATTATTGTATTTCCTTGTTCATGATAATTGTCTATTATACATGCTATAATTGTATTGAACAGAAACCGCAATACATGTGTGAATACATAGACCACAACATGTCCCTAGTGAGCCTCTAGTTGACTAGCTCGTTGATCAATAGATGGTCATGGTTTCCTGACCATGGACATTGGATGTCATTGATAACGGGATCACATCATTAGGAGAATGATGCGATGGGCAAGACCTAATCCTAAGCCTAGCACAAGATCGTGTACTTCGTATGCTAAAGCTTTTCTAAATGTCAAGTATCTTTTCCTTAGACCATGAGATTGTGCAACTCCCGGATACCGTAGGAATGCTTTGGGTGTACCAAACGTCACAACGTAACTGGGTGGCTATAAAGGTGCACTACAGGTATCTTCGAAAGTGTCTGTTGGGTTGGCACGAATTGAGACTGGGATTTGTCACTCCGTGTGACGGAGAGGTATCTCTAGGCCCACTCGATAGGACATCATCATAATGTGCACAATGTGATCAAGGAGTTGATCGCGGGATGATGTGTTACAGAATGAGTAAAGAGACTTGTCGGTAACAAGATTGAACAAGGTATCGAGATACCGACGATCGAATCTCGGGCAAGTACTATACCGGTAGACAAAGGGAATTGTATACGTGATTGATTGAATCTTGACATCATGGTTCATCCGATGAGATCATCATGGAACATGTGGGAGCCAACATGGGTATCCATATCCCGCTGTTGGTTATTGGCCAGAAAGTTGTCTCGGTCATGTCTGCATGGTTCCCGAACCCGTAGGGTCTACACACTTAAGGTTCGATGATGCTAGGGTTATAGGGAATAGATATACGTGGTTACCTAATGTTGTTCGGAGTCCCAGATGAGATCCCGGACGTCACGAGGAGTTCCAGAATGGTCCGGAGGTAAAGATTTATATATGGGAAGTCCTGTTTTGGTCACCGGAAAAGTTTCGGGTGCTATCGGTAACGTACCGGGACCACCGGGAGGGTCCTGGGGGTCCACCAGGTGGGGCCACCGGCCCCAGAGGGCTGCGTGGGCCAAGTGTGGGAGGGGAGCAGCCCCAGGTGGGCTAGTGCGCCCCCCACCAGGGCCCATGGCGAAGAGAGAAGGGAAAGGGGGGGGGGAAACCCTAGGCTTAGATGGGCCTAAGGCCCACCTAGTGGTGCGCCCCCCTCTCTCCCCCTTGGCCGCCCCCTAGATGGGATCTAGGGCTGGCCGCCACCCATAGGGGTGGAAACCTAGGTGGGGGCGCAGCCCCTCCCTTTCCCCTATATATAGTGGGGGTTTGGGGCTGCCATACACATGCGAACCTCTCCCTCTTGGCGCAGCCCTACCCCTCTCCCTCCTCGTCTCTTGCGGTGCTTGGCGAAGCCCTGCTGGAGTGCCACGCTCCTCCATCACCACCACGCCGTTGTGTTGCTGCTGGATAGAGTCTTCCCCAACCTCTCCCTCTCCCCTTGCTGGATCAAGGCACGGGAGACGTCATCGGGCTGCACGTGTGTTGAACACGGAGGCGTCGTTGTTCGGCGCTTAGATCGGAATCAACTGTGATCTAAATCGCTACGTGTACGACTCCTTCATCCGCGTTCTTGTAACGCTTCCGCATTGTGATCTTCAAGGGTATGAAGATGCACTCCCCTCTCTCTCGTTGCTAGTACCTCCATAGATTGATCCTGGTGATGCGTAGAAAATTTTGAATTTCTGCTACATTCCCCGACAGTGGTATCAGAGCTAAGTTTATGCGTAGTTTATATGCACGAGTAGAACACAAGTTGTTGTGGGCATTGATTTTGTTCAATATGCTTACCGTTACTAGTCCAATCTTGTTTCAACGGTATTGTGGGATGAAGCGGCCCAGACCGACCTTACACGTACACTTACGTGAGACAGGTTCCACCGACTGAAATGCACTTGTTGCATAAGGTGGCTAGCGGGTGCCAGTCTCTCCCACTTTACTCGGATCGGATTCGATGAAAAGGGTCCTTATGAAGGGTAAATAGCAATTGGCATATCACGTTGTGGTTTTTGCGTAGGTAAGAAACGTTCTTGCTAGAAACCCATATCAGCCACGTAAAACATGCAAACAACAATTAGAGGACCTCTAACTTGTTTTTGCAGGGTATGCTATGTGATGTGATATGGCCAAAAAGAATGTGATGAATGATATGTGATGTATGAGATTGATCATGTTCTTGTAATAGGAATCACGACTTGCATGTCGATGAGTATGACAACCGGCAGGAGCCATAGGAGTTGTCTTAATTTATTGAATGAGCTGCGTGTCATTGAACAATGCCATGTAATTACTTTACTTTATTGCTAAACTGTTAGACATAGTAGTAGAAGTAATAGTTGGCGAGACAACTTCATGGAGACACGATGATGGAGATCATCATGATGGAGATCATGGTGTCATGCCGGTGACGATGATGATCATGGAGCCCCGAAGATGGAGATCAAAAGGAGCAAAATGATATTGGCCATATCATGTCACTTTTTGATTGCATGTGATGTTTATCATGTTTATGCATCTCATTTTCTTAAAACGACGGTAGTAAATAAGATGATCCCTCATTAAAATTTCAAGAAAGTGTTCCCCCTAACTGTGCATCGTTGCGGAAGTTCGTTGTTTCGAAGCACCACGTGATGATCGGGTGTGATAGATTCTAACATTCACATACAACGGGTGTAAGCCAGATTTACACACGCAAAACACTTAGGTTGACTTGACGAGCCTAGCATGTACAGACATGGCCTCAAAACACAAGAGACCGAAAGGTCGAGCATGAGTCATATGGTAGATACGATCAACATGAAGATGTTCACCGACGATGACTAGTCCGTCTCACGTGATGACCGGACACGGCTTAGTTGACTCGGATCATGTATCACTTAGATGACTAGAGGGATGTCTATCTGAGTGGGAGTTCATAAGATGAACTTAATTATCCTGAACATAGTCAAAAGGTTTTTTCAAATTATGTCGTAGCTCGCGCTTTAGCTCTACTATTTTAGATATGTTCCTAGAGAAAATTTAGTTGAAAGTTGATAGTAGCAATTATGCGGACTGGGTCCGTAAACTGAGGATTGTCCTCATTGCTGCGTAGAAGGCTTATGTCCTTAATGCACCGCTCGGTGTGCTGAACCTCGAATGTCGTCTGTGGATGTTGCGAACATCTGACATACACGTTTTGATAACTACTAATAGTTCAGTAATGTTAAAAGGTTTATAATTGAGGCACCAAAGACGATTTCGAAATGTCGCAGAACATATGAGATGTTTCGAGGGCTGAAATTGGGATTTCAGGCTCGTGCCCACGTCAAGAGGTATAAGACCTATGACGAGTTTCTTAGCCTACAAACTAAGGGAGAAAAGCTCAATCGTTGAGCTTGTACTCAGATTGTCTGGGTACAACAATCACTTGAATCGAGTGAGAGTTAATCTTCCAGATGAGATAGTGATGTTTCTCCAAAGTCATTGCCACCAAGCTACTAGAGCTTCGTGATGAACTATAACATATCAGGGATAGATATGATGATCCTTGAAATATTCACGATGTTTGACACCGCGAAAGTAGAAGTCAAGTAGGAGCATCAATTGTTGATGGTTAGTAAAACCATTAGTTTGAAGAAGGGCAAGGGCAAGAAGGGATACTTCATGAAATGGCAAAATAGTTGCTGCTCTAATGAAGAAACCCAAGGTTGAACCCAAACCCGAGACTAAGTGCTTCTGTAATATGAGGGAACGATCACTGAAGCAGAACTACCCTAGACACTTGGTAGATGAGAAGGCTGGCAAGGTTGACAGAAGTATATTGGATATACATAGTATTAAATGTGTACTTTACTAGTACTCCTAGTAGCACCATGGTAATAGATACCGGTTCGGTTGCTAAGTGTTAGTAACTCGAAATAAAAGGCTACGGAATAAACGGAGACTAGCTAAAGGTGAGATGACGATGTGTGTTGGAAGTGTTTCCAAGGTTGATGTGATCAAGCATCGCCTGCTCCCTCTACCATCGAGATTGGTGGTAAACCTAAATAATTGTTATTTGGTGTTTGCATTGAGCATAGACATGATTGGATTATGTCTATCGCAATACGGTTATTCATTTAAGGAGAATAATGGTTACTCTATTTATTTGAATAATACCTTCAATGGTCTTGCACCTAAAATGAATGGTTTATTGAATCTCGATCGTAGTGATACACATGTTCATGCCAAAAGATATAAGATAGTAATAATAGTACCACCTGCTTGTGGCACTGCCATTTGAGTCATATTGGTATAAAACGCATGAAGAAGCTCCATGTTGATGGATCTTTGGACTCACTCGTTTTTGAAAAGTTTGAGATATGTGAACCATGTCTATTGGTATATATGCATGAAGAAACTCCATGCAGATGGATTGTTTGGACTCACTTGATTTTGAATCACTTGAGGCATGCAAATCATACCACATGGGCAAGATGACTGAAAAGCCTCGTTTTCAGTAAGATGGAACAAGAGAGCAACTTGTTGGAAGTAATACATTTTGATGTGTGCTGTTCAATGAGTGTCGAGGCACGCAGTGGATATCGTTGTGTTCTTACTTCACAGATAATTTGAGTAGATGCTGAGAATATTTACTTGATGAAACACAAGTCTGAATTATTGAAAGGTTCAAGTAATTTCAGAGTGAAGTTGAAGATCTTCGTGACAAGAGGATAAAAATTTCTACGATATGATCATAGAGATGAATATCTGAGTTGCGAGTTTGGTACACAATTAAGACATTGTGGAAATTGTTTCACAACTAACACCGCCTGGAACACCATAGTGTGATGGTGTGTCCGAACATCATAGATGCACCCTATTGGATATGGGGCATACCATGATGTCTCTCATCGAATTACCACTATCGTTCATGGGTTAGACATTAGAGACAACCGCATTCACTTTAAATAGGGCACCACGTAATTCCATTGAGATGACACTGTATGAACTATGGTTTAGAGAAACCTAAGCCGTCGTTTCTTGAAAGTTTGGGGCTGCGACGCTTATGTGAAAAAGTTTCATCGTGATAAGCTCGAACCCAAAGCGGATAAATACATCTTCATAGGACACCCAAAACAGTTGGGTATACTTCCTATTTCAGATCCGGAAGCAAAAGTGATTGTTTCTAGAAACGGGTCCTTTCTCGAGGAAAAGTTTCTCTCGAAAGAATTGAGTGGGAGGATGGTGGAGACTTGATATGGTTATTGAACCGTCACTACAACTAGTGTGTAGCAGGGCACAGGAAGTTGTTCCTGTGGCGCCTACACCAATTGAAGTAGAAGCTTATGATAGTGATCATGAAGCTTCGGATCAAGTCACTACTGAACCTCGTAGGGTGACAAGGATGCGTACTACTTCAGAGTGGTATAGTAATCATGTCTTGAAGGTCATGTTGCTAGACAACAATGAACCTACGAGCTATGGAGAAGCAATGGTGGGCACGGATTCCGACGAATGGCTCGAGGCCATAAAATCCGAGAGAGGATCCATGTATGAAAACAAAGTATGGACTTTGGAAGAACCACTTGATGGTCATAAGGCTGTTGGGTGCAGATGGATTTTAGAAGGAAGACAGACAATGATGGTAAGTATCACCATTAAGAAAGCTCGACTTGTCGTTAAGATATTTTCTGACAAGTTCAAGGAGTTCACTACGATGAGACTTTCTCACTCGTAGCGATGCTAAGAGTGTGTTGGAATTATATTAGCAATTACTGCATTATTTATGAAATATTGCATATAGGATGTCAAAACATTGTTTCCTCGATGATTTTCTTGAGGAAAGGTTGTATGTGATAAAACCAGAAGGTTTTGACAATCCTGAAAGATGCTAACAAGTATGCAAAGCTCCAGCAATCCTTCTAAGGACTGGAGTAAGCATCTCGGAGTTGGAATATACGCTTTGATGAGATGATCAAAGATTTTGGGTTTATACAAAGTTTATGAGAAACTTGTATTTCCAAAGAAGTGAGTGGGAGCACTATAGCATTTCTGATGAGTATATGTTGTTTACATATTGTTGATCGGAAATGATGTAGAATTTCTGGAAAGCATATAGGGTTATTTGAAAAGTGTTTTTCAATGGAAAACCTGGATTAAGCTACTTGAACATTGAGCATCAAGAACTATAAGGATAGATCAAAATGCTTAATAGCACTTTCAAATGAATACATACCGTGACAAGATTTTGAAGGAGCTCAAAATAGATCAGCAAAGAAGGAGTTCTTGGCCGTGTTATATGGTGTGAGTATTGAGTAAGACTCAAGACATGACCACGGCAGAAGAGAGAGAAAGGACGAAGGTCGTCCCCTATGCTTCAGACGTAGGCTCTATAGTATGCTATGTTGTGTACCGCACCGGAAGTGTGCCTTGCCATGAGGCAGTCAAGGGGTACAAGAGTGATCCAGGAATGGATCACAGGACAGCGGTCAAACTTATCCTTAGTAACTAGTGGACTAAGGAATTTTCTCGATTATGGTGGTGGTAAAAGAATTCGTCATAAAGGGTTACGCCGATGCAAACTCTGACACTAATCCGGATTATTCTGAGTAGTAAACCGGATTCGTATAGTAGAACAATTATTTGTAATAGCTCCAAATAGAGCATGGTAGCTTCATCTAGGAGATGACAAAGAGATTTGCAAAGCACACACGGATCTGAAAGGTTCAGATCCGTTGACTAATAACCTCTCTCACAAGCAAGATATGATCAAACCCCATGTGTGTTGATTCATTACAATCACATAGTGATGTGAACTAGATTATTGACTCTAGTGCAAGTGGGAGACTGTTGGAAATATGCCCTAGAGGCAATAATAAAATGGTTATTATTGTATTTCCTTGTTCATGATAATTGTCTATTATTCATGCTATAATTGTATTGAACGGAAACCGCAATACATGTGTGAATACATAGACCACAACATGTCCCTAGTGAGCCTCTAGTTGACTAGCTCGTTGATCAACAGATGGTCATGGTTTCCTGACCATGGACATTGGATGTCATTGATAACGGGATCACATCATTAGGAGAATGATGTGATGGACAAGACCCAATCCTAAGCCTAGCACAAGATTGTGTACTTTGTATGCTAAAGCTTTTCTAAATGTCAAGTATCTTTTCCTTAGACCATGAGATTGTGCAACTCCCAGATACCGTAGGAATTCTTTGGGTGTACCAAACGTCACAACGTAACTGGGTGGCTATAAAGGTGCACTACAGGTATCTCCGAAAGTGTCTGTTGGGTTGGCACGAACCGAGACTGGGATTTGTCACTCCGTGTGACGGAGAGGTATATCTAGGCCCACTTGGTAGGACATCATCATAATGTGCACAATGTGATCAAGGAGTTGATCGCGGGATGATGTGTTACGGAATGAGTAAAGAGACTTGCCGGTAACGAGATTGAACAAGGTATCGGGATACCGACGATCGAATCTCGGGCAAGTACTATACCGGTAGACAAAGGGAATTGTATACGGGATTGATTGAATCCTTAACATCGTGCTTCATCCGATGAGATCATCATGGAACATGTGGGAGCAAGCATGGGTATCCAGATCCCGCTGTTGGTTATTGGCCAGAAAGTTGTCTCGGTCATGTCTGCATGGTTCCCGAACCCGTAGGGTCTACACACTTAAGGTTCGAGGACGCTAGGGTTATAGGGAATAGATAGACGTGGTTACCGAATGTTGTTCGGAGTCCCGGATGAGATCCCGGACGTCACGAGGAGTTCCAGAATGGTCCGGAGGTAAAGATTTATATATGGGAAGTCCTGTTTTGGTGACCAGAAAAGTTTCGGGTGCTATCGGTAACGTACCGGGACCACCGGAAGGGTCCCGGGGGTCCACCAGGTGGGGCCACCGGCCCCAGAGGGCTGCGTGGGCCAAGTGCAGGAGGGGACCAGACCCAGGTGGGCTGGTGCGCCCCCCACCAGGGCCCAAGGCGAAGAGAGAAGGGAAAGGGGGGGAAACCCTAGGCTCAGATGGGCCTAAGGCCCACCTAGTGGTGCGCCCCCCTCTCTCCCCCTTGGCCGCCCCCTAGATGGGATCTAGGGCTGGCCGCCACCCATAGGGGTGGAAACCTAGGTGGGGGAACAACCCCTCCATTTCCCCTATATATAGTGGGGATTTGGGGCTGCCATACACATGAGAACCTCTCCCTCTTGGTGTAGCCATACCCCTCTCCCTCCTCGTCTCTTGCGGTGCTTGGTGAAGCCCTGCTGGAGTGCCACGCTCCTCCATCACCACCACGCCGTTGTGCTGCTACTGGACGGAGTCTTCCCCAACCTCTCCCTCTCCCCTTGCTGGATCAAGGCACGGGAGACGTCATCGGGCTGCACGTGTGTTGAACGCGGAGGTGCCGTTGTTCGGCGCTTAGATCGGAATCAACCGCGATCTAAATCGCTACGAGTACGACTCCTTCATCCGCGTTCTTGTAACGCTTCCGCATCGCGATCTTCAAGGGTATGAAGATGCACTCCCCTCTCTCTCGTTGCTAGTACCTCCATAGATTGATCTTGGTGATGCGTAGAAAATTTTGAATTTCTGCTACATTCCCTGACACATATGTCACAGGACAACAAACGTCACAAGAGATCATATGAGCGGACATTCACTATGGCGTCTCAAGAGACTAGAAATGTCCGAGTTACCTGCTGCTTGTTGCCTTTCACGAGTCTGCTTATGTGAGAAAAAAAAAGAATAAAAGAGTTGCTAATGGCATAGTAATCTTGGTGTCAACAATCTAAGTGGCAATTTTACAGAGTCAATATGGAAAAGGGAAATTTCTCAAAGCCACATGAAGGAGGTGGCAAAAATCCAAATACTACGACTTCATACAGTCTAGGCCCATGGCACTTAAAATATTAGCCACAATCAGTTTGCATAATAGTGAGCTGCTCATTTATCATGGATGGTTATCAAATGCAGTTCACGGAGGGTAAAGTGCCTGGAAGTATGTAATAGAATTAGCTTATGTGTGATCACTTAGCAAATTTCTGGTAAAATAACTAATTGAATGCATAATATTATATCATGTTCTTACCAGTTTGCATAAATTAATTAGTCCTTTTCATGAATATTCTCATGTGAGCTCCATTATCCAGTGGCTTTATATTAGATAAAAAACCACCACTAAGCAAGTATATCGAAAGAATATCTTATATCATTTTTTATTAGTTGCTTACATGTGATTGTTGTCTTCCACCACATGGATTTGGATCTTGGTGCTCATCTTATGCAAGTCATACGGGATCACTACTTATTCCAAATATTGTGTCAATTGCAATGTTTTCATCTTAAAATCATATATCTACCCCATAAACAAAGTTATTCCATTTATGTATTACCATGTGTATATGACTAAGAGTTCCCGCAGCAACATGCGGGGTATCATCTAGTATATATATATGCATGATACTAGCTAGTATATGACACTCTCCACTATGAGTATCCTAAGTATAGCCTAACTAAAACACCCACATGTAGCTTTAGTAGGGTTTTTGACTTTATATGCACTAAAATGCAAGGTAAGTGCAAAGAATGACTTAAACATAGCAGGCGACCTGAAATAGGCTGGAAAATCAAACCAAGGGTATATTCGCGATTGTTTACCATGATTTTTTTCAAGGCGGAACGATGTAGCTAGTAACTTACGATTTGTAGTCCGAAGTGCCGCGTCTCCTTTTGGAAACTATGATCCTTCTTGTGAGATCCTCCGGTATGGAAGGTGCAAGCACCAAAACTTGTGCCAAACATTACCAAAGTTTTTCCATGCGATCGTGAGAGCACGCCACAGTGGCACAGTGATTTTTGTTATTTTCCGGACTCTATATGCATTTTCTGAAATTAAAATACCAACAAGGCCTACGCCTATGGCCGCACCCTGCGGCCGAACTGTTTGAAGTTTTTTCCCGTTTCTCGCACAATGAATGAAAACTCGCAAAGCGACACACAAATGATCTTGCTAACACGCACGTATTGTTTGCTATATATATTAAACGAGATCTCTTTTCTTTTTGCATATTCAAAGTTTGTGATTGCTAGTGAGGCCTGCCGCCTGGTAAAATGTACCAGAAAATCGAACCATAGGGTACAATTGTGATTTCTTACCATGGAAAAACATTTGGAGGCGAAATGATGAACTCATGTTTCCATTCAAACAAAAATATGTTATTAGTTAATGTAAATGTTTTCAAATAGTACACGGTTCACTCACGAAAGCTGTGTGTCCACTAAACCGTGGTCGATGCCCCCCCTGCCACGCACGCGATCTGAGTCGTGTGTTCTGATTGGCCAGAACCCAAACCCCACGAATTGTACGTCTGCACCGTTGGATTCTCCTTGACGGTGATCCTCATCCCTTTCGACAGCAGATGCAGTTCCGGTTGTGATTTTATTTATATCCACAAATTGCACATTAAATTCAAAAAATGTCTTAAATATAGCAAACAATACCTGAATTGCGTTAGAAAATCAAACCCATGGTATAATGGTGAATGCGTACCATCGAAATTTTTATGAGGCCAAATGATGAAGTCACCAACCATTGGAGTTTGAATTCACACATCTCCTTTTGGAAACCATGGTCCTTCGTGTGAGATGCTCCGGTTTGGAAGGAGCGATCATCAAAACATGTGCCAAACTTTACCAAAAAAAATTCCCGGGGTCGTGAGAGCACGCCACGGGCACACACCAATTTTGATGAAGTCTGGACTCCATCTGAATTCTAGTAATAAAAATACCAACTATGCATACGCCGATGGCCGCACGTCGCGGCCGAAATGTTTGAAACTTCTCCCCATTTCTTAGGCAATGGATGAAAACTCGCAAAGCGACACATAAATGATTTGTACACCTTCTTTATTAACTAACACCCAGATGTGTAGTTGTAGAACGGTTACGAATTTAATTATATGCACTAAATGGAAGGTAAGTGCAAAAAATGACTTGAATATAGCAATGAGACCTGAAATGCCAGAAAATCAAACCTAGGGTATATATGTGATTGTTTACCATGAAAATAATTCCAAGCGGAACGATGTAGTCACTGACGATTGGAGTCCGAAGTGTCGCGTCTCCTTTTGAAAATTATGATCCTTCTTGTGAGATGCTCCGATTTGGAAGGTGTGAGCATCAAAACTCGTGCCATCTTTCCCAAAAAAATTCCATGTGATCCTGAGAACACGGCACGGTGGCACACCGATTTTCGTTATTTCTGGACTCTATATGCATTTTCTGTAATTAGAATACCAACATGGCATACACCTCTGGTCGCACCGTGCGGCCGAACTGTTTGAATTTTTCCCGTTTCTCAAACAATGAATGAAAACTCCCAAAGCGAAACACAAATGATCTTGCTAGCTAGCTAGCACCCACGTGTAGTTGTGAAAATATATATAGCAAACGATACCTAAAATGTAGCAAACAATACCTGAAAGGCACGAGAAACTTGAACCATAGGGTACAATGGTGATTTCTTACCGTGGAAAACAATTTGGAGGCGAAACGATGAACTGTTGTTTTCATTCAAACGAAAATTTGCTGTTAGTTCATGTAAATGTTTTCAAATAGCACACGGTTCAATCACGAAAGCCGTGTGCCTACCAAACCGTGGCCGATGCCCCCTCCTTTGCTGTGCGCGCGATCTGAGTCGTGCGTTCTGATTGGCCAGAACCCAAACCCCACAGATCGTACGTCTGCACCGTTGGATGCTCCCAGATCGAATGGCAATCCTCATCCCTTTCAACAGGAAATGCAGTCCGGCTAGGAATTGATTTATATGCGAAAATGCATGGTAAATGCCAAAAATGTCTTACATATAGCACACAAGACCTGAAATGCGCGAGCAAATCAAACCCGTGGTATAAAGGTGATTGCTTAACATGGAAAAAAATTAGAGGCGAAACGATGAACTCACGTCTTCATTTCAAAATTAGTACATCTTCATTTCAAACGAAATTATTCTCTTTGTGCACACGAGCGCTTAGAGGCAACCATTTGCATAGGCCTTTCCGCGCGGCGACCGGGGATATTTTCCACCCTTTTCACCTAGGCCTCCAACACCCCCCCGGACCGCCCGTGTTTCACTCAACTAGTCCACCCAATCTCCATCGCCAACTCCCCCCTCCCCCAGATCCACAACAGAACCCTCTCTGGTGCCGGCATGCTCACCCCGGCCGTGTGCCCGCTCTTCGGCGTCAAGCCTACCTCCACTGCCGTTCCCAACACGCGGTTGCCTACGCCTCACCGTCTTTGTTTGCTCGCCAGCCACCCTCGAGCATATCGATGATGTAACCCTCGCCTCTCCTGTGGTCCGGCCAGGTTTGCATTAAGAAGCCTGTTAGTTACTGCTCTCCATCACGGTGAGGCATATTTCCTCGCAATCCCTCTTCCTATTTCGTTCCATATGTTCCCAAATTGGCTATAAAAATAATGGAGAGCGTATATATGTTCATTATCTACCTTCCTAACTAGTATATATGAGATGTATTTGTTCCAATAAGTTACTGATAATTTACAGATCACGGGCGCCCGAGTCACACAAACTTAACAAATTAGCCATACATTTTCTAAATTATTGCATGACACGTTTATAAAGCTTGATACCAAGTTGTTAGTTTTATGCTTATCCTCCTTTCCTGAGTTTCGCATGTGTTCTCTGTAGATGCCGAATAGCAGCGACAACACTCATGCTTCAGGCGATTTATCTTCATCTAATTTAGACAACCATAGGACTTCAGCAGATGGTGAGGGATCAAGTAATCTTGAACGTGATAAAGCTGCATCAATTACCCTTCCGGTCAGGACATGGAGGAATGATCCAAGGAAGCCCACACACCAGCCTAAAGGTGTATATGACGTAACCGAGATTGATTTAAAGTCTTGGGCTCCAACTAAACCAGATAAGGCACGCACGAGGTTCAGGAGTGTGTGTGGATTTGTTGGCAGGGCAAGGCTCAACATTAATCTGCCAGGGTTTCGAAAGGCTGACACAGAAACACGACGATGGATAGTCCGGGAGATCATGGATCACTTCAACGTTCTAGAGCAGTGGAGAACGCAGGTGGAACACGCTGCACTGAAGAAGGCTAGGGATGCTTGGAGAAATTGGAAGCACGTGCTGTACAAGAAGTACTTGAGTGAAGGCAAGGACCCAATCCCCACATACCCCTAATTACAAAGGCAGACTAGGAAAAATTCAAAAGGGTCAGGGCAACTAAAGAGTTTGCTGAGAATAGTTTCAAGCAATCGGAACTTTAGAAGAAGAACACACACACCCACCATATGGGTGTGGCAGGATACTACGGCATGAAACCGATATGGGACTAGGAGGATAAAGAAGCAGTAGCGGCGGGTGGGAAACCGACCTTTAGTGAAATCAGGGGCGAACACGCCAGAGACTACTTGTGGGCACGTGCAAGGAGGCGTGATGACGGAACTTATTACTTTAAAAAATCACATGATGAAGAACTGTATCAAGTGATGTTAGAGGCTTCCAAGATCCCTGGAAGGTTCTACACGAACTCAGGGCCATGTGACATTCTGTCCATTGCTCTGGAAACAAGAGAGTCCCCTGGCCATGCAAGAGGTATAGGTGTTAATGTCCCGCACAAGAGGTCTTTCACACTCAGCAAAGAAGAGAGGCTCATCATGAAAAAAGCGAGAAGTGAAATAAAGCAGAATGCATTGTTTGAAAGGCTGTGGAAGGACATGTATTCGGCTGTTCGAAAGGATGTTGAGGAGTCAATGATGATTGGGAAGACTCTAACACTGATAGATAGCCAGCAGATGGGAGGGGAGGCGGGCATGGAGGATGTTGCTTATTGCACGAATACACTGCACAAGAGTAGCTGTGCATCAGCTGACCCCAGTGACACTGAGACTGTAGCTGCTCGTGATGATGCTATATCTCATCTATCTAGAATGAAAGACAGACTGAAGGGCGTGCTTACACATTATGAAGGTACATTAAAATGTGCAAAAGCCTGGGTTTGCCCGCCCTTCTTGGAAGATGGCCTCTTGTTGGACAATGTGCCATTGAAGCTAGGCTGTGTGAAGTGCTACGTGACTGAAGTAAAGCATGTATTCAATGAATTTGCCGTGAAGAATGTCCTAGGAGACTTTGAAGAGAGAAGGACCTCGGGAGAAACACTGTTACATCACATCCAGTGGCCACAAAAGGAAATAGAGTTCATCGATGAGATACCTGAAGCCCCGCCAAGAGCAATCAATGTCTCCCTCAACCGGTGACGCTCTCCTTGCCACAACAGTGCATGCTTCCCCCAAAGAACCTAATACTCATAATCTAATGGCTGATGCATCAACCTGCGACCAGCCGGCCCGACTTTGTGGCGTACAGGCCATGTCATCCTCCGCCCCAAAGCAGCCAGTGGCAAGGCCTACAACTGCTGGAGGCACACCACCGATTCAGATGCCGGCCGCTGAAGCAGCAGGGCGAGACCCAGCTACAGCACATGCTCAGCAGACCAACCAGGTGGAATGGACTGCTAAGAAGTCTGATGCTTCAGAACCGCCTTCTAAGTAGTTTGTAGGTCCAGAACCGACTGCTCATCGGTCCGTCAGTCCATAGTCACGTTATCAGCATACCAATGCGTCAGCACTTCCTGCTCAGCAAACCAATGCGTTGGCATGGCCTCCTCAGCACACCGACAAGTTGGCACCACCTGCACAGAAACCCGACATAGCTTCAACGCATGGTCAGCAGTCCGATGCCTCTGCTCCTACAACCCAGCAGTCCGTCACAGCAGCACCGCCAGCTTAGCAGTCTGACATAGATAAACCGTCTGCTAAGCAGTCCGCCTAAGCTTCACTGTTTGCTCGGCAGTCTACCTTGCAGCCAACTAGATGTTTTGCCAGAGATGCTTCAAGTACCAAGAAGGAAGTGTCCAAAAAGGTTACACCTGTGAGGAAGTGCGGCGGGAGAGTGAAGAGGAAAGAGAACGATTGCCTCTTACTTAAAGCAATCACCGCCCAGAACCAAATTAACAGCAGGTTGTTCAAATCGGGGAGTAATATTATTTCTGACGGCTTGGATGATGAAGAAGTAAATTTGTTGCTTGCTAAAAGTAAAGCAGATGTACTTGAAGCATGCAATTACATCCATGGACAACCGTTTCTTGTTGGCGAATACTTTGATGAGTGCAGCTCCATTTACCGCGAGTTACATGAATATTGCATGGATCAAATGTCAGCAGGTCATCATGAGTTGCTAGTCCACCACAACAGAGATCATTTTCGACACGATGCTGGTCCATCAATGTGAGTTTCGAGGACTTACATCTCTTCTTCAACTTCAACGAGCTCGATGCCACTCTTGTTAGATGCCTGATTTTGTAAGTACTTAACAAACTCTTATCAACTTCTCCATACAAGGCTGTAAATGAGAAACCGCTAACTGCATTTTTTTCCTCTCAGGGATTGAGCATGTAGAGAAGAAAAAGGGAGAGTGTGTATTTCATAGATCCTGAGTTAGCAAATGGCACAACATTACATGGTAAGGACATACGGGACTAGGCCATTAACACAGTCGTCCATCTCTTCGAAAACACGTTCCATGCAGAATCATTTCTCTGGCCATATCATGAACTGTAAGTCAAGTAAACAACCACACATACACTGATTGTCTTTCAGATTTCAACATAATTCGTAAGTTCATGGCTTTCTTAATATGTAGCCATCACTGGATATTGGTATTCATTGTTCCAAACAAGAACACAATTCACTACATCAATTCTCTCAGATAGTCAACAAACGCTCAGGATCTGACACATCTTCAGAAATTCATGGATAGATATTAAATTCTATGATGTTGAAATTAATTTGCATTCATGTCTGGTTCAATAATTGATGTTGTCAAAATTCATCTTCATTTGCAGTGTGCTCGCATTGTGGGAAACTAAACCAGGGAACCAGTTCAAGAGGGAACTACCTCTGCATCACGAGATCGTTTCTCTAGTAACACACTGAAATCCATTATTTCGGAAAAATGATCCAATAGTCTGCAAATACCTTTTCTTATACTAGTCAAATGTTCAAGCTTCTAAATAAACCTCTTTCTATTTTGTCCGAAGAAAAAAATAATACATCTAATACTGGTTAGGTTGTTCCTAACAGGACAAATACATGAGTAATTCTGTACAAAGAATTTCAGTGTCCTCAGCAAGAAGCAGGGACCAACCTTTATGGGTACTATGTTTGCAGACACATGATCTCCATCTACAAATCTGCTGATAGTTGTGACGATCCTCACGAATTAGTACCAGTAAGTCTATCTTAATTAACATCTTCTACTCCACTCATATGGCACATTCTGATCTTAAAAATACTGTAGCTCATCTTAGAACCGAGGACCCCTGAACTGCTCTCGGCTGGTGAATTGCTGATGGTTCAGAAATTTATCAGCGACTTCTTCCTGAATCACTACATCAATCCCACTGGTGATAATGCAGATTTCAGCATGCCTTCTCCTGAAACATTGAGTAAGAGTTAGCCGCTAAATATATACGCATGGATCCGTTGTTTTCCATCTGATGAGGTATTCGTATTTCGCAAGCTATGATTGATTATGTAATGCATATATGTGTGTGTGCAAATCAATGGAATTTAGCTACCATATGTTCAATTGCAATTGTTGCGAAATCTGATGAATGTTCTCCCTGTGGACACTATTTGTTCAATTGAATATTGTGGTGAATTTGCTTTTCGTGTGCCGATTCAAAATGGGATATTTTTGTTTATTTTTTCAACTGAATATTGTGGCAAATTTTATTTTTGCATGCCGATTCAAAATGGGATATTTTTTAACCTGGCAATTGCTCTGCACACGGTTCAACTAAATGAGTGTGTGCGATCCACATCGAAAATCATACGTCAATCATAGCGGAACCGTCGGTGATACACAGTAGGTCTCAAATGATTTGCAGTGCTACTATGTGCGTAGGCTCTCTGGAGCCATTTGTGATATCAAGTTATCGCACACGAGAACTCAAAGTAAACCGTGCCCAATGTAAAATACAATCCCAGTCGTAATCTTTTTAGGAAACGTGTGGGATCCCAAACGAAAAGCACACGTCACACTTGCCGCAACCGTCGGTGATACACAACATATCACAAATGGTCTGCAACACTTGTATGTGTGTGAAGGGTCTCCTGAACCGTTTGTGATAGAACATTATTGCAAATGGTAAAATGTTGGGAAACGTGTGTGATGGAGTCTTGCATGATAGACGGGTTCCGCAGAAAACTCATGTGTGATGGGGCACATACCACACACAGTTCATATGTTGGCCCGTGTCCTTACATATTGTTTCCCAAACTGTTCATTACGACACACCATTTGGTTTCACTGCATCATTAGAAACATTTAATCACCGATCCCTCACATGCGAAAGAATTTAGTGTGTGTTGCATCACACATGATTACATTTTGCAAGGACTCTCGATCATTACTCCATATCCCCGACGGTTTCTGGGTCGTGTGGGAAGGACCCCCCCCCATCGTCCACACTCACTTGGCGATGGTTCCAAATGCCGTCGTGGAAAGGGGTTAAAAACTGTGTGTATAGCACTGACGCATACCAGTGAGGAGAGTATGGCGCCTAGCGAGGGAAATTACCACCGTAGAGGTCCTTACTTTGATGGTACAAATTTTGCTAGTTGGAAGCATAAGATGAAAATGCATATTCTTGGACATAACCCCGCCGTTTGGGCTATTGTGTGTATTGGTTTGCAAGGTGAATTCTTCGAAGATGGAAGAAAACCAAATCGTGAAGCAACTGCAGAAGAATTGAAGATGCTGCAATACGATGCACAAGCTTGCGATATCCTCTTCAATGGATTGTGCCTCGAAGAATTCAACAAAATCAGTCGTCTTGAGAATGCAAAGGAAATTTGGGATACTTTGGTTGATATGCATGAAGGTTCCGAATCCATCAACAAATCCAAATTGGATGTGCTTCAAAGTCAACTTGACAAGTTCAAAATGAAGGATCGTGAAGGAGTCGCTGAAATGTACTCTAGGCTTGCTCTCATCACAAATGAGATTGTCGGCTTAGGAAGCAAAGAGATGACCGGCAAATTCATCATCAAGAAGATCCTAAGAGCCTTGGATGGAAAATATGATACCGTGTGCACTTTGATCCAAATGATGCCCAATTACAAATATCTCAAGCCAACCAAAGTCATTGTAAGAATTGTTGCTCATGAGATGTCACTCAAAGATAAAGAAGAGCTTCATAACAAGTCTAGTGGTGCTTATAAAGCTTAATGTGATGCTCCTGCCACATCAAGTGAAAAACAAGTCGTCAATGAAGAATTGAGCTTAATGGTGAAGAACTTCAACAAATTCTACAAGAGTAGAAGCAAAGAGAGAAGCTCCAAGTCAAGGTCCTACAATGACAAAAGATCTTCTAGTCGTGATTGCAATTGCTACAACTGTGGAGACCTGGACACTATTCCAATGAGTGTATGGCTCCCTACAAAAGAAAAGAAGACTCACCTAAAAGGAGAAGTTGAAGAGATGAATCACCTCCAAGAGAGAGGAGTAGAGATTATATTTATGAATGAAGATCCTCTCGCAGAAGCAAGCATTCGGAAAGGAAGGACAAGTCATCAAGGAGATAACAAAACAAAGACATCAAACTCATGTTGGTGAATTGGTATCCGGTTCTGACTCTGACAACCACTCTGAGAGAAGTTATCACTCCAACTCCGAATATACTCAAGATGAAGGTGTTGCCAGTCTTGCACTTGTGTCAACCAACTCCTACGACATATTTGACTCACCAAATGAAGGAATTGGAAGATGCTTCATGGCTAAAGGTCCTAAGGTATCACAACCCTGCATATTGATTTCAATAGTGATGAAGATGATTTGCTAGGTGATGATGATTTGCTTGTTGACAACACTAGTGATGAAAACTATGATGAAGTTGCTATTAATCATGTTAATCAAGATGAAACGAATGGCAATGGTAAGAAGGAGATTGAGCGTCTAACTAAAGAACTAAACACTCTTAAGTTAGCTCATGAAACTACTTTGGAGAATCATCGAGAACTTTTAAAAACTCATGAGAAGCTACGCTTTGAAAAGCTCAATTTAGAGCAAGAGCATGGGTTCTTAATGGCAATCAATGATGATATTCGTAAGAAAAGTTCTTCTTACATTGCCAAGCGTTTACTCTTGTCTACTTACACGCCACAGGTAAAATCTAGCAACAAGAGTAAGAAAGATTCTTCTTCTAGTAGTAACAATAATTATGCTAAATCCAATATTGTTGCTTCTAGTAGTTCTCTTGATTCCACTAATGATTCTCTTAGCCAAGTTACACTTGAGCAAGAAAATAGCTTATTGAAGGGAATTATAGAGAAAGGTGTTTACAAGATCCTTGCTGGAAGTAAGAAATTTGAGGAAATTGTACGCAAGTAAGGAAGGCACTGGAAGAATAAAGGTGTTGGTTTTGAATGAAAGTTCAATGCCAATGGAGTTGAGTGGGGAGAAGATCAATACCCCAAGGCGAAGTTTGTTCGTTAACAAGATAAGTATGTGACCCTACTTCCTTCAAGGGAACACAAGCTCAAGATGATGTCCACCACAAGACCTCAAGCTAAAAGGCAAGGACAAGCTTCAAGAGGAGATTGATTCCTTTGAAGAAGCTCCAAAGGCCTTGGTCAAGTGGGTTCCCAAGACTACATCAAGTTCTACTTCATCAAGTACTACTACAACTCCAAGGATTCCCATCAGTTGATGTGGATCCCAAAGAAGAAGAACTAGAGAGTTCTTGAGGGTGACTCTACCAACATACTTCACTCATATTCATATTGGCAAGGACAAGTGCAACCAACTTCCACATCTTGCACTAGTTTAAGGAGTCACAAACCCTCTTGTTGGTAAGTCAAGGGACAAGTTAACCAAATGCTCCCATGGACATCATCATATGTGTACTTCACTCTATGTCTATGGATATCCTTCTTTGTTCCTTGTGGGACTAACCCATTTATGTATTGAAAGTGCAACTCACTCCAACGAATTGCTCCAAATGATTTACATCAACATTGAGCATCCACATCTTCAACATCTACATGAAGTCATCATCAACAAAACCCAAGGTTAGTTCATCCCTCTAAAAGGGGATATCACATCTAGGGGAGCTTTACTCTAAGAACTGAGCTAAAGCAACTTTGATGGTGTGAACACAACAATGCTTATAAAAGTGGTAACCCCACTTGTGCTTAAACGATGAGTATGACCTATGATCAAATGTTCTCATCTGACTCCTAAGTCAATATACTCATATATGGATGACCTAGTCATTGCCAATTGCTTGATACTCCCTCTGTTCCAAAATAGATGACTCAACTTTATACTAACTTTAGTACAAAGTTGGGTCATCTATTTTGGAACGAAGGGAGTAGATGCTAGAGTGTTTGTGCATGCTTTGCCACATATTTCATTTGCTATCTTATTGTGTGAGCATGCTGGTTGCATAATTTTCTCCGTTCAAGGACATCCATTTGTTGCTTTGATTGTTTGGCTTTCATTTTGCCAAATGGATGGACAAGAATGCCTAAGTACTTCCTCCAGCTATCTATGCATTTCTCATCTCAAACTCTATTCATGCTACATCACAAAGCTTGAACCAGTTGAATTCGGACCCTCCGGGTGAGGAGCACTCAGAGCCACCGATCCGTTAAGGGCTTAAAATTCCAAAACCTCTTAATGCATCTCGGTCAGAACGATTGACCATACCCGGTCTCTCCAAAATCATTAGGTTGACCTAGGTTTTCACCTCGGCGCAACCGATTAGAACAGTTCGGTCACAACAAGTTTCAGTAATTGCTCATAGTTTTGCATCTCGGTGCCACCGAGTCATTCCACTCGGTCACACCGACAGTGACTGGGTATATATAATTCGTGGGTTGGACACTGGAAATTTCTTCAAACACACAACTGCGTGCTACCCAGCTCTGCCGCCCCTCCAGGTCTCCGGATTGTCTCCGTCGTCGCCAGCGACCTCTTGTCACTGGTCTTCACCGCTGTCAACGGGAATCTCCAACGCCGTTGTCGCCGTAGCGAGTTCATCACCAAGTTAGGGTACAGACTCGATCTCTTTGTGCTCTCTTTAACTCTGACTCTTGCACAAAGATCAATGCAAACTTTGTTGCCACGATTGAGATTAATCTATCCACCGAAAAATTCCTCTAAATTAGATTTGGTGCAAAAACTTAGGGTTAGGTTTCTGCCGAACTCATCTTAGGCCGACCAATCTGAAAGCTTCGGTCTCACCTATTTGGCTCAGGCCATTGCACATGTACTAATAGGTCTGACCAAAGTGTACGTATCAGTGTGACCGAAACCACTAATTGTGAAACCCTAGCATCTCGGAGTCACCGAACTGCATCTCGGTCTCACCAAAATCGTAAGTTTAGACTCTGCAGCTGCTTCGGTGTCACCGAGTGAAAGTGCAATCATACCCTTACATCAAGTTTTGATGTTGATGACAATATACATGTAGGGGACTAACTATGTTCATCAAGTGAATTTTGGTGTTAGTCCCCGGATCATCAAAGGCGCGTGGATCATGAACATATGAAGCTAAATTTACTCAAGGAAGAAGTATCAAAAAGATTTTATTTTCATTATTCTTGAGTATAGGATCCCACACTATTAAGAGGGGATTGATAGGGTTAGTGAAGGACTTGCTCATGTCACAAAATTCCTAGCCTTAGAATCTTAGGGCCACACAAAATATTCTGGTGCAAATAGTTCTAGCTATGCTCCCAAGCCGGATGTCCGGGTTGCTTGTCAGATGTCCGGGCCGCACGCCGGATATCCGGCACGCACGCCGGATATTCGGCACCTGTTGTCTAGAATGCACCATATGCTGGTGTTTATGCTAGATGTCCGACCCTCCATGCCGGATGTCCGGGCTTTTTGTGCTCCCTGGATATCCGGGCTGCCCAAGCCGGATGTCCGACCACGGCTATCTAGAGCGCATCTGAAGTGTGTGATTTCACCGGATGTCCGGCGTCACTGCCGGATGTCCAGGTTTTCCAGCCATGCAGGATGTCCAGGGTTTGCCCCAGATGTCCGGCTCCTCTACTTTTCCCTATGCTTTATGCTTCATTTACAAGTGCTTCTCCAGACCAGATGTCCGACCCCTGACCCGGATGTCCGGCCTGCCCTGTCACTTACACTACAACGGCCATATTTCGAACATCACTGTATATAGCCCTCTTCCTTCTCAGGAGAGGGTTGACCATTCACTTTGAACACTCTCAAGAACATGTTTCACACACACACACACACACTCTCTCTCACTCACTCCTACACCAAATCTTAGATCCCTTACGGATTTGAGAGCTTTTGAGAGAAGTTGTCCACTCAAGTGATAGATCCACTCCTTCCCCACCCTTGCGCCAAAGGAATTTGTGTGTTGAGCAAGTCTTGAGCTTTCCCCATTGTTCTTGTTACTCTTGGAGGTTGGAGACTCCTAGGCGGTAGGAGTCATTCGGAGAGGAATCGACCATTGTGATTACCCCCAGAAAGTTTGTGAGGGTTTGGAGACCACCCCAAGGTCTACCACTAGTGGTTGAGAAATGCCTTCTTGGTGTTGTCTCAAAGGGAGAATAGGGTGAGCCTTCGTGACGTTTGTGTGCCTTCGTGGTAACATCCACCTCTGTAATGGCGACGTAGCTTCCCTCCAAGGAAGTGAACATCGACATACATCCTCGTCTCTCGGAGTTGTGATTATCCCTAACCCTAACTTCCTACTTGTGGTTACTTGTCTCGTAGTCTTTATTTATATCATATTGTGCTTGCTTACTCTCTTACTTGTGTTATGTGTTTACCTTGCTTAGCTCTTAGCATCATACTTGCAATTGTTTGGCTCACTTTCATATTCCACATTATCGCCTAAAATTGCTAAGTAACAATTAAAATTTAAAATTGTACCCATTCACCCCCCTCTAGGTCCATCTCGATCCTTTCAATTGGTATTAGAGCCTCGTGCTCTATTCTTTTGGCTTAACCGCCCTAGAGCAAGATGAACCCCGATGGGACTCCCCTTCTTGCGGATCAAAAGGATAAGGGTGCAGCTTCCATGGAGGACAAGTCCTTCACTTCTGAGGATCTGGAACGTGTGCTTGCTCAGCAAAAGGAGGAGCATGATGCTTCTCTTGAGGCCTTGGTCCAAATGAGAGTAGCCACATTGACCACGATGCTTGCACCACTTTTTGGTGGTGTGGGCTCGAGGCCAACTGTAGTGTTCCTTGGCTTTAGTGTTCCTATAGTGTTCCTTGGCCAACAACCTCCTAGTAATGAACACTATAGTGTTCCTTAGCTTTATGCAAGACCTCAAATAGAGAAACCAATGTATAACCCTCAAGGAAAACCTCCTTTACTTGATGACACTACCGATTTTGCTTTATGGGGAGTTGCTATGTGATACGTCTCCAACGTATCTATATTTTTTGATTGTTCCATGCTATTATACTACCTGTTTTGGATGTTTATGGGTTTTACTTTACACTTTTATATCATTTTTGGGACTAACCTACTAACCAGAGGCCTAGCCCACATTGTTGTTTTCCTGCCTATTTCAGTGTTTGGAAGAAAAGGAATATCAAACGGAGTCCAAACGGAATGAAACCTTCAGGAAAGTTATTTTTGGAACGGAAGCAATCCAGGGAACTTGGAGTGCACGTAAGGGAAGCTTCGAGGTGGCCACGAGGCAGGGAGGCACGCCCACCTCCCCTAGGCACGCCCCACCCTCGTGGGCCCCTCGTGGCTCCCCTGACCGACTTCTTTCGCCTATATATCTCCATATACCCTAAAAACATCGGGGAGCACAATAGATCTGGAGTTCCGCCGCCGCCAACCTCTATAGCCACCAAAAACCTCTCGGGAGCCCTTTCCGACACCGTGCCGAAGGGGGAACTCATCACCGGTTGCCATCTTCATCATCCCAACGCTCTCCATGACGAGGAGGGAGTAGTTCACCCTCGGGGCCGAGGGTATGTACCAGTAGCTATGTGTCTGATCTCTCTCTCTTTCTCTCGTGTTCTTGAGGTGATACGATCTTGATGTATCGCGAGCTTTGCTATTATAGTTGGATCTTATGATGTTTCTCCCCCTCTACACTCTTGTAATGGATCGAGTTTTCCCTTTAAAGTTATCTTATCGGATTGAGTATTTAAGGATTTGAGAACACTTGATGTATGTCTTGCCGTGCTTATCTGTGGTGACAAGGGGATATTCACGTGATGTACTTGATGTATGTTTTGGTGATCAACTTGTGGGTTCAATGAACTTATGCATAGGGGTTGGCACACATTTTCGTCTTGACTCTCCGGTAGAAACTTTGGGGCACTCTTTGATGTACTTTGTGTTGGTTGAATAGATGAATCTGAGATTGTGTGATGCATATCGTATAATCATGCCCACGGATACTTGAGGTGACAATGGAGTATCTAGGTGACATTAGGATTTTGGTTGATTTGTGTCTTAAGGTGTTATTCTAGTACGAACTCTATGATAGATTGAACGGAAAGAATAGCTTCGTGTTATTTTACTACGGACTCTTGAATAGATCGAGTAGAAATGATAACTTTGAGCTGGTTTCGTACCCTACCATAATCTCTTCGTTAGTTCTCCGCTATTAGTGTCTTTGGAGTGACTCTTTGTTGCATGTTGAGGGATAGTTATATGATCCAGTTATGTTATTATTGTTGAGAGAACTTGCACTAGTGAAAGTATGAACCTTAGGCCTTGTTTCCTAGCATTGCAATACCATTTGTGCTCACTTTTATCATTAGTTACCTTTCTGTTTTTATAATTTCAGATTACAAATACCCATATTGCACTTGTATCACCATCTCTTCGCCGAACTAGTGCACCTATACAATTTACCATTGTATTGGGTGTGTTGGGGACACAAGAGACTCTTTGTTATTTGGTTACAGGGTTGTTTGAGAGAGACCATCTTCATCCTACGCCTCCCACGGATTGATAAACCTTAGGTCATCCACTTGAGGGAAATTTGCTACTGTCCTACAAACCTCTGCACTTGGAGGCCCAACAACGTCTATAAGGAGAAGGTTGCGTAGTAGACATCACTATGCAGGATCATCTTTGATATGGAAATGATGAGTGATACGTCTCCAACGTATCTATAATTTTTGATTGTTCCATGTTGTTATATTATCATTCTTGGATGTTTTACAATCATTTCATAGTCATTTTATATGATTTTTTGGTACTACCTATTGACATAGTGCCAAGTGCTAGTTGCTGTTTTCTGCATGTTTTTTACATCGCAGGAAATCAATATCAGACGGAGTACAAATGCCACGTAACTTCATGATGATTTTTTATGGACCAAAAGGAAGAAGTTTGGCCTTGGTTGCACCTGGCAGGAGTCCCGAGGAGGGGAAAACCCTCCAGGGCGTGCCAGGAGGCCCGGGCACGCCCTGGTGGGTTGTGCTCACCTCGGGTGCCCCCCGGACCGCCTCTTTGCTCTATAAATACTCCAATATTCTAGAAACCCTAGGGGAGTCAGCGAAATATTCATCTAGCCGCCGCATAGTCCAGAACCACCAGATCCAATCTAGACACCATCATGGAGGGGTTCACCACTTCTTGGTGCCTCTCTGATGATGCGTGAGTAGTTCTTTGTAGACCTACGGGTCCGTAGTTAGTAGCTAGATGGCTTCCTCTCTCTCTCTCTTGATTATCAATACAATGGTCTCTTGGAGATCCATATGATGTATGTCTTTTGGCTGGGTGTTTGTTGGGATCTGATGAACTTCGAGTTTATGATCAAATCTATGTTTTTATCCATGAAAGTTATTTGAGTCTTCTTTGATCTCTTATATTCATGATTACTTATAGCCTCGTATTTCTTCTCCGATATTTGGGTTTTGTTTGGCCAGCTTGATCTATTTATCTTGCAATGGGAAGAGGTGCCTGGTAGTGGGTTCGATCTTACGATGCTTGATCCCAGTGACAGAAAGGGAACAGACACATATGTATCATTGCTACTAAGGATAAAAAGATGGGATCTATATCTGCCACAATATATAAATGGATCTCATCTACATCATGTCATCGTTCTTATTGCATTACTCCATTTTTTCATGAACTTAATACACTAGATGCATGCTGGATAGCGGTTGATGTGTGGAGTAATAGTAGTAGATGCAGGCAGGAGTCGGTCTACTAATCTTGGACATGATGCCTATATAACGATCATTGCCTGGATATCGTCATGATTATTTGAAGTTCTATCAATTGCCCAATAGTAATTGTTTTCCCACCATTTCCTATTTTTCTATGTAGGGCGAGTGTATGATGTGGTACACCAAAACATCATCTTCGAGGCACAGCAGAAGGACGGCAGCACGCTAGATCTTCCTAGGGGCACGCTCCGTGTACTCTGCGTCAAGACCGATGACCCTTGTCTCTACCTTTTTGAGGGATTTGGATACATTGTTGATCCACTGTCGAACAACCCTTGGGTGGACGGTGACGGTGGCAACTATGCACATCGAGCCTTCGACGAGGACATGTTGGACGCTAAAAACCTGCATCTCGATCTCTTTCGCCATTTGGAACCGTTGGAACGGAGGGCTATGGTTTGGAGAATTAGGATTAGATGACTAGTCTAACTGAAGTAGTAGATGATTATTTAAAGAGGTTAAAACAATGTGAACGCAGTGGGGCTTGGATGCAAATGAAGATGAAGGGGAGGTGAAGAAGCCGAGGAGAATCGGTTCCCGATGGAGAAGTAAATGGGAGAAGTGGCATGCAGGCAGTTGATTAGACGGCTAGGTAGACTAAACGAAAAGGCTATGCAGGTATACTGATGAGTCATACCTGTTCGTGTACGTGGCCATCCTTCCTGATAGGTGGGACCTATGCAAAAAATAAAAAATGTGTCGTAGCTTTTTTTTGAGTGCGTGAGTGGGAGACACAACATTCTCTGGTTAAGGAATAGTCCCTCCGTTTAGGTGAGTATAAGTCACCTTATGAAAATCAGGTTTTCCCAAAACCTTTAGGCGTGGAGCATTAACTTCCTGCTCGATCCCCTCCCAGCCTTGTTAGCCAGCATTCTCTTCCTCTGCTGCCATGTTCTACCTTTCCATTTTTCCTCTTCTCAAGCGTGGAACGATCTGCATGCCGTCCTTGATGCACCTGAACGATCACTGCATGCATCCCGACAGGGCGTTGATTGGGCATGCACGAGAATTTGGTTCTGCTCGCAATATGGATGATACCTGAATGATGAAGTGAACATGCATGCTAGCACGGGAACCTATTTCCGCTATACAATACTGGAGTACTCATGTTCCTACTACTACTACTACTACTAGTAGTAGTACAACTATGGTACAGTTGATGGTCAAAATACTATTCATCCGGTCCTCACAGTGAAGTGACAACACCCCGCGCCTGACACCAGTCCAGGCGAGGCGGCGTGTTCGGGTTACCAAAGTCAGCCTCACCCTGTGCACTGGGCAGTCTGTCACCGCCGCTGTACAGCACATTGGCACCTCGCCTCGTCTCCCTCTCGGCTCCCATAGCACCACTCCATCTCCATCTCCTTCTCCGTCTCCGTCTCCGTCTCCATCTCACTGTGCCCCCGTGTACCGTCGCCTCACTCGCCTCCCCTAGTACCACTATTCCCTTGCTAGCCGCTCCAGCACCGACATCCTTCTCCCCTGTAAATCAAGCCCCCTTCCAAACTCCACCATGGCCGAACGCGAACCGCACAACATCCATATGAGCCGCGGTTGGAGCAATCTCCCCAGTGACATCCTCGACCTCTATTGTCCGTGTATGGATATGTTGACCACCCTGCGGCTGGCTGCATGCTCGAGGGACATGCACATGGCCATCTTTGAAGAGAGGCCTAAGCTTTTCAAGACACCCTGCTTGCTGCTATCTAGTCTTGCGAGATTGGCTCACCATGATACGGAGGCGTGCATGATGCCCCTCGACTTCAATCCGACATCCATTAGCCGAAACTTCTTTGCAGGTATGTAGTGTGTCGCCGTATCATTTCCCTCGACATCGATCCGATCACCATCACCCAAAACTTCTTGGCAGATATGTACTGGGTCGGCATGAACTCCCACTAGATGGCTGCCTTCAGAGAAGACGGTAAAAAGTTGGTGCTCATGAACTTCCAAACCTCCCATGAGATTATCCTTCCTCCGTTGGATTATATAGAGTATTACCATCACGGACCTTGTTTTGCAGAAGATTGTAACCTGCCAAGTGCCCACACGAAGTGAATTACGCAGACTTCAAGCTAATTGCCTTGTTCAACCGTGGACTCGCCTATCTTTACGCCGGTGCCTTCTTTAGCTGGAGACAACTCGGCTCGCAGTGGATCATCGTCAAAGCTGATACACACTTCTGTGATGCTATTGAACACAATGGCATCATCTACGCGGTCGACAAAGCAGATGGCACCACATATTGCTGGGACGGCGCATGTAAGTTGTTTCCGTCTCATGTTAATGATGACGCCATGACACTGTTTGAACTTTTTTTGATGATTGGGATATCCCTGTTTGAGTAGAATTTGAGTAGAACTATGGCAATATATTAGAGACGCCGTAAATCAGCTATATTGGAATGAGTTAATTCATACGATAGTGACCATGTCATTACAGCCAATTTGTACCCTGAATAATCAAACGGTTAGGAATACATGGATATTATCCTTATTTTACAGTAATCTATATACTACTACTAAATATGAGTGTGTATCAATGGCCATGTTAGTTTCCTAATTTTCATGATATAGAAACATGCACCACACTGTTGGTTTCATCTAACCATATATTAGGGAAGTAAATGTGCATATGGAGAACTCTATATTTGGAAGTAGTGAAATCCTCCAATGCTTACCATGTGTACATACCTATATCGCCCTTCAGCAATCAATGGCTAGAATAATATCCTCACAAAATTTTTTCCCACAGAACATGAGTATATAACAATGCATGGTCTGTTAGTTACCTTGAAGAATTTGTTTGTGAGGACAGAACATGATTACATAACATGCATGACATGGTAGTTTCCTGTGAAGAATCGATTGCGAGATAACATGAGTATAACCATGCATGGCACTTCTATATTTTTAAACCCAGTATACATTTACCTGTATTTTCCTCCCAGTTCCAACAGTGTCACGACCGGATTTTCGGGATATTAATTTCCCAGAAAATGGCACTTGTGCTCACCAGCCCCAGGATTACTGTTAGCTGATGAGACACCAACTTGATACAGAAGCTCCAAGCAAAATACATAATATGTAGTACAAGACCATTCTGGCCTATGAGTACAACACAAGGTTTCTAGTGGCTGATGGCGGAAGCGATTTGTGGTTCATTAGCGTCTATGGGACTCCATTTCCCACAGGAACAGCTCATCTGGATAACTCCTATCTTCGCGAGGCTGCTATCATCATTGCGTAGGTTCCGGGGCTGTCATCGCAACGCTCCTCACCATGCAAGAAATCTGGCCAAGACAATAGCCAGGGATAAGCCAGTGAGTACTTTTGAATGTACTCGCAAACATTATGAACACAGGTATAATATAACAAATGATAATCATGCTCTGAAATATTTCATGATCATAACATCAATCACAAAATAAAATCCATGATGCACGCAAGCAGGTTATTCATATACAACATGAATATGCGATAATGGAGTAGAAATAGAATGCACCGATCGAGTGTCTGAAGCGACGCCTCAAAACGATAATAATTTAAAGCATGCCTCAGTCGGGCGCGACACCACATAAAGGGCTTATAAGTAGTCCAAATAACAAGCATGCCATAGTCGGGCGTCTGAGCGACACCACATAAAGGGCTTATAAGTAATTTAAATGACAAGCATGCCACAGTCGGGCGTCTGAGTGACACCACAAAAAGGGCTTATAAGTAATTTAAATAACAAGCATGCCACAGTCAAGCGTCTGAGCGACACCACATAAAGGGCTTATTAGAGAATAATCATAGTGAATATCCAGGAGGTAGAACCATCCCAGGGATACTCAATAATTCAAATAATGTAAATGGTTAGTCCATAATAATAGTACTCATAATCATCATGAGTCACAAGTCATGATCCATGTACTGGTTTAGCAATTTTTCCTCCGAAGACCGACACTAAGACCGACACTTGACCCATCCCAGACTGTAGTCCTTAACCATGGACACGACTATTCGAATAGATGTAATCTCTGCAGAGGGTGTACTCTTTACCCACGAGTAACAAATTCCGTTAGTCCATCGGGACTAATTCCGTCTATAGTCTTTTAATTGAAAACACACCTGACCGCACACACCAGCCTGACTTACCGGTGTCTGGAATCACCCACGACACTCATTAAGCAAAACTCTAAGTGGGGAGGCTACAACCTCGACTAGCATGGGATCACAAAATTTATAACACGCGCAAACTAGGGGAGCTACCCCCTCGGCTACAACCGGAAACACCCATGCCCCCGGACCAGGTGGCATGCCTACCGAATGCAGCCAGTATCTTCCACCATGGCCTCTCTGTACGGTGTGTGCTAGGAAGGGGTTGACAACTTACTGAACCGTACCCTACCTATGGCAGGGACAAGTGGTAGTACGAAACGAGTATGGGGGTTACTGGAACAAGACGCGATCTATGGTCGACTCAGGAGGTTAAAGCATTTCCTGCATGATAAGCATAAGAAATATATTTCACACCAATCAGACAGAACTACCACTCGTCATACCTCACCATGCCTTACCGGACATAACCGTCTCATCGAAGAACTAGAGACAAGCTCGTGTCTACCCAAGATAGAGACTTTCCCGGATTTCTTTCGATAGGCATGAAAGGCATACGAGGATGATTACTATCTGAAGCATATCAAAATCCCAACAGCAAGGAACCATCATTATGCACTCATGAATATGATCATAACACCACATAAAATATCGGATACTTCGTGACAAGGTGATGTCGTATTTGCATCAAACGACACACAACAATTATTATGCCGGGGTTCAGAATGCTTGCCTTCAAGAGTATGCAAGTGGGGGTGCACTTTTTTTGAAAATTGCCTTCTTTTTCAAAAATCCTATTTTTTTAAATTAACACCTAGTTTCAAAACAGTACAAAAAAGTTGTTTGGAAAATTTTCAAATAAATATGAAAATAAACTAGACAAAATTTGAGAAACAAGAGAAAGAGAATCAAATCATTTGGACTTATATTTAAAAAGTTATAGCCAGTCAAAGTTTAGTCAAAATTCTGTTTTTAATAATTAATAAAAAAACAGAAAAGAAAATGGTTCAGGGAGGAAACATACTCTGGGTTTTATGCTTCCACTTAAACCAGCGCGGGCCGTCGCTGTGTCGCTGACAGTGGGTCCATCGGGCCCACTGGTCAGGTTTGACCAGTCGCCCGCGCTTCCTTCCTCCTCTGTCCGAGCGGAGTCGAAGCTCTGGCGATCGCTGTCGACGAATGGCGGCTCCCCGTGGGATTCTAAGGGCGGGGATGGATCTGCTGGTCTAGGGCGGTCCTCCCAGTGGTCGCTAGGTTGGCAGGGGTGGAGGGGGTCGCCGTCGGCGAGCTTCGCGGCGGACGGTGGCTTCGGGAGGATTTGGGGTCTTGAGCTACGATGGCTCCTGGTCGAGGCTGAGGGGTTGGGCGGCTCCGCAAGGTCGAGGGGAGCCGGACGGTGGCACTGGATGGGCTGGGGAGGCCTTGCTTGCGACGAATGGGACCGGAGGGTGGCGGAGGACTAACTGACCGGAGACGAGGAAGACGGCCTCCCTTCATCGATTGCTGGCCGTGGGTGCTCTAGAGGGGTGGCCTGAGGTCGTCTGAGGTCTGGACGAGCTCGGGGGCTCCTTTTATAGGTGGTCAAGGTCGGTTCCGCGGTGGCCGGGGATAAGATCGACGGCGAACTGCCATTCTGTTGCTTGCAGGGCAACGTGGCAGCGACGTGCGCTAGCAGATGGGCTCGTGGATGAGCTCGAGCTGTTCCAGAGGGCAGTTGGCGCACGCGTATGGCTTGGGCGGTGCTGCCACGGCCGGGGCCTACTGTGGCCATCAGCTAGCCTCCATAGCCGACCTAATGGTGGCGTTGTAGGGTGCCAGGAGGTGGCCGGGGCGCCTCTGCGATGAGGGAGGAGTCGGGGCGCGCTGGTTGTGCGTGGGGAGGGACTAGAACGGGCGCGGGGGAGGTGGCAACGGGACGCGGCGACTCGGGTGCACGCACATGCAAAACGCGCGCTCTGGCCACGCCCAGAGCACGCATGCCAGGCGTTCGACAAAATGCCAACGCGTTCTAGGCCTCTGTGATGCCTCAGCAACTAACCAGGACTAGGCTAATGCTAATGTGAGAGCTAATAGACATGCTGGTAAGGTCATTCGAGCAACTTCCTAATGCAAGTCTAAAAGCATGCCAAAACTGGCCATGCTCCTAACCTGCTTGATGAAATGCCAGGGGTATCTAGGCATCTCTTTGGGTGGCCAAAAACTCCAGATCAGAGTCTTTTTAGATGTAGGTAATGGTGGCAAGGTTAATTTGGCAAGACCGGAAACTTGTTAGTGCAAGTTTTTGAGAAAACCAAATCTGGACAGAAAATAAAGGGCATTATTGCATGGACCAAAAATGCTCCAATGGGTCCAATCTCCTGTACTTAAGGGTTTGGTAGAGTGGTCCATAAGCATGAAAAAGAATCATGGGTAAAAGGGCAGGTTAAAAGATGGTTGCAGTACAAAACACCAAACTGGACCAGAATGAAGATGAGGATGATTTGCTCAAATATTCCAAAGAACCTAAAATGGTTTTTGCATAGAAATGAATTATACACTACTACAAACATCCCCCAATTTTGGTGAAATTTTTAAAGAAATAATTAAATAGGTTGTAGTGCAAATCACAAACTGGACCAGATTTGAAAACTTGGGGTAGAGCTCAAAATCCCCAAATGACAAACAAATTTTTGCATAAAAGTGATGTGGGAACACCACATGACATCCCCAAATTTTGGTGGGAATATTAAATAAATTTATCAAGGGGTTGTAGTGCAAAAGAGGCTCTAAGGCTTATGAGAAACCATTTTAAAAGAATTAAAGTCCAGGAAAAATAATTATAGAAATAAATCCACTGATAAAAGAAATGTTTTCTTGAGAGGGTATACAAGTCCAACAACATTTTTGTAAAGTTTTCTATTTGGAGGAAAACTCCACAACTCAGAAGAAAAGAGTGGTTCTGAATCAAAAGAAAATCCAGAAAGTAAAATTTTTAATTTACCAAGGCAAAATTTTAGTTAAATAATCATGGTTAAATTTTTGGGGTGTTATAACACTACCCCCCCTTATGAAAAATCTCGTCCTCGAGATTTGCTAAGGGCTGTTTTGAAAATATTACTCCTACCATCTCAAAGTAATATCACAAAAATAACCATCCTACTCATGCAATTAAAACGTGGCTACAATAAGTGGGGAATTAAATGGTGTAAAGCTACAGTGTGGCATACTGGCGTTGCTTGGAAAAATCTACGGGAAATTTCTACTATTGGTTACAATAAAATTTAGATTAAATTTCTAAATTACTAAAACACACTGGTCTTACCTGAGAGAATAGTGCTCTCTCTGGCTGACAGGTGGACCTGGGGCCCATTGTCAGTCTCTTCTTCTACCTCTGGCTCTCTCTTCTCCCTCTCTCTCGCGCGCTTTCCCGCGCTTTCTCCACCGGCGACGTCTAGCGCGTAGAGCATCCAGGCCGTACTGCGGTAGTGCACGGCATGCTAGCTGCTGATGCAGCGTGCACTCACCTCTCAGGCCAGTGCGCTGTCGGCACTGCTCGCGGATTCGCCTCTGAACACCGGCGATCGGGCGACGAGCGGCGCTGGTGGACTTCGCCCACCGTACACCGATCTCGAGCTATAAAACGACCGAGGTGGTCCTTTCTTCTTCCTCACACCCGGCCTCGCTTCTGCTTCTCCTTCCTTCTCCTCCATTTCTGTTTGCAGGAGCTCGAAACGAGGCTTTAATGGCGGAGGTGATGCCGGACTGGTACGTGATCCTGATGTGCGGAGGGTTGGCGGCATTGCTGGGGTTCTCTGTGATCTTGTGCGTGATGATCCTCGATGATCTTTGTGATGCTGCCGCTCGAGTGTTAGCTCTCCGCAGTGGCGGTGATCATGAGGATTAAGTGCGGTGTCGGGTCCTAATTGTTGTCGGTGTGCTGGGGCAATCTTGCATACAAACAATTACCCACAAATCTCTCCATCAGCGACTGTGGTGTGCTAGGGTGTGTGTGTGATCAGTTAGGTGCAACAGGTGCACGTGCATTTGCAATTAGTGCATGTGGTCGAGTGGTTGTGGTTGTGAGTCTGCTGTCGTGGTGCTGCGTGAATAAAAATCTATGTCGTGAAGAGATATATGCCGCAACAACTCAGGGAAAAAAAATCTCACTTCAGAATTTACCGAGTGAAAATAGTTAATAAAAATTAACCGCAGTAAAAACCACTCACATTAATTGCAACTAAAAAATTAATTCATCGTACAATTTTAGGATACCACGCATAAGTTGCAACACATAAATAAATGCTGAGACAATAAATATAGCAGTGACATCTACAACGACAACGGTAAATGGACAGGGTCCTGAGAAAACATCTCTAGTACTGGGGCACACTCTTCTTCTATCGGGGGAAGTGGATTTACTAGTCGATGAACGCGTCACTCCTGGTCGGGCCTCAGTGGTCTTCCGATGGCGATCTGAGGATTTAAATCAGCAAGGCTCTGGAGATAACCCATTATTCGCTGGGTCAAACGCTCTTGGGCGATGACATACTGGGCAAGGTTGGCCACTACTGGGTCTCTGTTGATTCGTCCACGGGGAAAAGATGCTACTTCTCCCGGTGCTGCACGACTCGGGAAGTAATAATACCCCCGTTTGCTGGCATAGGGTACCGCGAATCGAAGGCGAGCAAGCACTTCGTACGCAGCAGCTTCTATGGCCATTTGCGGAGTCGGCATAGATTTCCCCACAAAGGAGACTTCCGTTGGGTCTTGGTTATGGTTTGTGGGAGGGATGTGCAGCACTGCCCAATATTTCGAGGTGGATGGGTGGCACTCATGGTACTGTAGGTAAAGTCCCATAATATTTTAACAAAGCTACCTGGGGTTGCATCTGGAGTTCTTAGATAAATACTAGGGCTCGGCATGGCAAAGAAATGGCTGTGAGGGTTGTGTACAAGGTGAGGGATACTTGGCAAGGTCACGAGGTGACCTTTTATATAGCATTGGGGCTGGGTTATCGATTATGGTGTGGGGCTACTAGTTTGTCGAATCTGCTCTATGGGGTCAGGGTCAATGCTACAGATACACATATCTCACAAAAGTGACGTATTACTATGGGTGTCGCCGGGGTGGTTTTGGTAGCTGTGCCCGGAATTTAAAATGCAACCGCACACTAACATATTTATGCAAGGATACTATTCAAAATAGAGGCACACAAGCAGGCTGCGTTTATTTATGGCGATACAAGGTCACACTATTATAGGGCGTGGACATACTAAGACTCGGTACTACTTGAGTGACTTAGTCTACCTCGTTAATATCTAAGCGGGTGTGCCTTGTGGGCGTCGAGGCTTCTCCAGGGGTTTCACCGTCAGGGTTAGCTGGATGGAGTTGAGGGGCTTCATGGTCGGGGTAGCGATGATGACCATCGCGGGGGTTGTTGGCCACAATCCTGTTGGAGCGTGTTCCCCAAAGGCGACGAAGCACTTCTGGGGACACCAAAGTATTTTGGTCGATGGCTGGGGCAGACCTCAAGGACTCGATTGGTTGTCCAAACAACACAACTGGGTTGTTGGCGTCAGGCTCATCTTCTCCTCTCGCCGGGGCTCGGCGAATCAGTTCTCCACAAGCTGCGATCAGATCAAGGGTGATTTGATCGAACAATTCCTCTAGTGCATTTACATAGCGCACCAGATGCAACAATGCAGGATCCGTCTCGTGATCTCCGTTGGCAACTTGGGGTGGCCTACCATACCCGTGACGGCTGGGTAGTAGTAGAACGAGCGACAGTTAACTTTGGGCGACAAGTGCCGGAGTTGAACTATAGCCTCTCGAGCAGCTAGTTGGATGGCTTTTTGCTCAAAGGAAGTTGTCCTTCCGGTGAACCTGTATAGGCGTTCTGGCGATATACCCCTACCATAGACGTGCATAGTGGCCCAGAATCGACGGCTCTCACCGCTCATGGGCCCTTGGTACACAACATATTCTGGGGTCTCTTCTAATGCAAAGGCACGACATGAGAGGTTTGCTAGCACGGTCACAAAACCTCCAAGGTTGGTTGCTGTGGTCTCATAGTGCATAATAGGGCCAGGCATTATAGCTCGGTTTGGGGAAGAGGCTGTGCTGTGATGGGTTGAGGCTAGCATGCCCTTTTTATAGAAAAAGGGGACAGAGTCTTCCTTCGCACGCTTGCGAATGAGACAAACTAGGTGTCGGTCACTGGCGCGTGATCGACATGCTAGGCTGATAGGTTGGGCACCGACTGCCAAAAGGTGTCGGGGTCACTATGTGGCTATCTTACACGAGAAGCTTGGCCGGGGTTAGGTTAAGGTCTGGTGGGTTGGTTAATCTAGGTTTATTGACCTGGCTAAGATAGGATTAGCCAATGGTCAGTCTGGCTCTGATACCAAGGTTGTCGCGACCGGATTTTTGGGATATTAATTTCCCAGAAAATGGCCCTTGTGCTCACCAACCCCAGGATTACTGTTAGCTGATGAGACACCAACTTGATATAGAAGCTCCAAGCAAAATACATAATATGTAGTACAAGACCATTCTGGCCTATGAGTACAACACAAGGTTTCCAGTGGCTGATGGCGAAAGCGATTTGTGGTTCATCAGCGTCTATGGGACTCCATTTCCCACAGGAATAGCTGACCTGGATAACTCCTATCTTCACGAGGCTGCTATCATCATTGCTAGTTTCCGGGGCTGTCATCGCAACGCTCCTCTCCATGCAAGAAATCTGGCCAAGACAATAGCCAGGGATAAGCCAGAGAGTACTTTTGAATGTACTCGCAAACATTATGAACACACGTATAATATAACAAATGATAATCATGCTCTGAGATATTTCATGATCATAACGTTAGTCACAAAATAAAATCCATGATGCACACAAGCAGGTTATTCATATACAAACATGAATATGCAATAATGGAGTAGAAATAGAATGCACCGATCGGGTGTCTGAAGCGACGCCTCGAAAGGATAATAATTTAAAGCATGCCTCAGTCGGGCGTCTGAGCAACACCACATAAAGGGCTTATAAGTAGTTTAAATAACAAGCATGCCACCGTCGGGCATCTAAGCGACACCACATAAAGGGCTTATAAGTAATTTAAATGACAAGCATGCCACAGTCGGGCGTCTAAGCGACACCACAAAAAGGGCTTATAAGTAATTTAAATGACAAGCTTGCCACAGTCGGGCGTCTAAGCGACACCACATAAAGGGCTTATTAGAGAATAATCACAGTGAATATCCAACAGGTAGAACCATCCCAGGGATACTCAATAATTCAAATAATGTAAATGGTTAGTCCATAATAATAGTACTCATAATCATCATGAGTCACAAGTCATGATCGATGTACTGGTTTAGCAATTTTTCCTCCGAAGACCGACACTAAGACCGACACTTGACCCATCCCAGACTGTAGTCCTTAACCATTTGGACACGGCTATTTGAATAGATGTAATCTCTGCAAAGGGTGTACTCTTTACCCACGAGTAACGGATTCCGTTAGTCCATCGGGACTAATTCCGTCTATAGTATTTTAATTGAGAACACACCTGACCGCACACACCAGCCTGACTTACCGGTGTCTGGAATCACCCACGACACTCGTTAAGCAAAACTCTAAGTGGGGAGGCTACAACCTCGACTAGCATGGGATCACAAAATTTATAATGCACGCAAACTAGGGGAGCTATCCTCTCGGCTACAACCGGAAACACCCCATGCCCCCGGACCAGGTGGCATGCCTACCGGATGCAGCTGGTATCTTCCACCATGGCCTCTCCGTATGGTGTGTGCTAGGAAGGGGTTCACAACTTACTGAACTGTACCCTACCCGTGGCAGGGACAAGTGGTAGTACGAAATGAGTATGGGGGTTACTGGAACAAGACGCGATCTATGGTCGACTCAGGAGGTTAGAGCATTTCCTACATGAGAAGCATAAGAAATATATTTCACACCAATTAGACAGAATTACCACTCGTCATACCTCACCATGCCTTACCGGACATAACCGTATCATCGAAGAACTAGGACAAGCTCATGTCTACCCAAGACAGAGACTTTCCCGGATTTCTTCCGATAGGCATGAAAGGCATACGAGGATGATTACTGTCTGAAGCATATCAAAATCCCAACAGCAAGGAACCATCATTATGCACTCATGAATATGTTCATAACACCACATAAAATATCGGATACTTCGTGACAAGGTGATGTCGTATTTGCATCAAATGACACACAACAATTATTATGCAAGTGGGGGTGCACTTTTTTTGAAAGTTGCCTTCTTCTTCAAAAATCCTATTTAAAAATAAATAAATTAACACCTAGTTTCAAAATAGTACAAAAAAGTTGTTTGGAAAATTTTCAAAGAAATATGAAAATAAACTAGACAACATTTGAGAAACAACTGAAAAAGAATCAAATAATTTGGACTTATATTTAAAAAGTTATAGCCAGTCAAAGTTTAGTCAAAATTCTGTTTTTAATAATTAATAAAAAACAGAAAAGAAAACGGTTCGGGGAGGAAACGTACTCTAGGTTTTACGCTTCCACTTAAACCAGCACGGGCCGTTGTTGTGTCGCTGACAGTGGGTCCATCGGGCGCACTGGTCAGGTTTGACCAGTCGCCCGCGCTTCCTTCCTCCTCTGTCTGAGCGGAGTCGAAGTTCCGGCGATCACCCTCGACGAACGGCAGCTCCCCGTGGGATTCTAAGGGTGCGGATGGATCCGCTGGTCCAGGGTGGTCCTCCCGGTGGTCGCTAGGTTGGCGGGGGTGGAGGGGGTCGCCGGCGGCGAGCTCTGCAGCGGACGGTGGCTTCAGGAGGATTTGGGGTCTTGAGCTACGATGGCTCCCGGTCGAGGCTGAGGGGTCAGGCGGCTCCGCAAGGTCGAGGGGAGCCGGAGGTGGCACTGGATGGGATGGGGAGGCCTTGCTTGCGATGAACATGACCGGAGGGTGGCGGCGGCCGAACTGACCAGAGACAAGGAAGACGGCCTCCCTTCATCTATTGCTGGCTGTGGGTGCTCTAGAGGGGTGGCCTGAGGTCGTTTGAGGTCTGGACGAGCTCGGGGGCTCCTTTTATAGGCGGTCGAGGTCGGTTCCCCACCGGACAGGGATAAGATCAACGGCGAACTGCCGTTCTGTTGCTTGCAGGGCACGTGGCGGCGACGTGCGCTAGCAGACGGGCTCGCGGATGAGCTCGAGCTGTTCCAGAGGGCAGTTGGTGCGCGCGTATGGCTTGGGCGGTGCTGCCACAGTCGGGGCCTGCTGCAGCCGTCAACTAGCCTCCATGGCCAACCTGACGGTGGCGCTATGGGGTGCCAGGAGGTGGCCGGGGCGGCTCTGCGATGAGGGAGGAGTCGGGGCACGCTGGTTGTGCATGGGGAGAGACCAGAACGGGCGCAGGGGAGGTGGCAGCGGGACGCAACGACTCAGGCGCACGCACGTGCAAAACGCGCGCTCTGGCCGCGCCCAGAGCACGCACGCCAGGCGTTCGACAAAATGCCAACGCGTTCTAGGCCTCTCTAATGCCTCTGCAACTAACCAGGACTAGGCTAATGATAATGTGAGAGCTAATAGACATGCTGGTAAGGTCATTCGATCAACTTCCTAATGCAAGTCTAAAAGCATGCCAAAACTGGCCATGCTCCTAACCTGCTTGATGAAATGCCAGGGGTATCTGGGCATCTCTTTGGGTGGCCAAAAACTCCAGATCAGAGTCTCTTTAGATGTAGGTAATGGTGGCACGGTTAATTTGGCAATACCTGAAACTTGTTAGTGCAAGTTTTTGAGAAAACCAAATCTGGATAGAAAGTAAAGGGCATTATTGCATGGACCAAAATGCTCCAATGGGTCCAATCTCCTGTACTTAAGGGTTTGGTAGAGTGGTCTATAAGCAGGAAAAAGAATCATGGGTAAAAGGGCAGGTTAAAACATGGTTGCAGTACAAAACACCAAACTGGACCAGAATGAAGATGAGGATGATTAGCTCAAATAGTCCAAAGAACCTAAAAGGGTTTTTGCATAGAAATGAATTATACACTACTACTAACATCCCCCAATTTTGGTGAAATTTTTAAAGAAATAATTAAATAGGTTGTAGTGCAAATCACAAACTAGACCAGATTTGAAAACTTGGGGTAGAGCTCAAAATCCAGAAATGACTAAAAGAGATTTTTGCATAAAAGTGATGTGGGAACACCACATGACATCCCCAAATTTTGGTGGTAATATTAAATAAATTTATCAAGGGGTTGTAGTGCAAAAGAGGCTTTAAGGCTTATGAGAAACCATTTTAAAAGAATTAAAGTCCAGGAAAAATAATTATAGAAATAAATCCACTGATAAAAGAAATGTTTTCTTGAGAGGGTATACAAGTCCAACAACATTTTTGTAAAGTTTTATATTTGGAGGAAAACTCCACAACTCAGAAGAAAAGAGTGGTTCTGAATCAAAAGAAAATCCAGAAAGTAAATTTTTTAATTTACCAAGGCAAAATTTTAATTAAATAATCATGGTTAAATTTTTGGGGTGTTACAAATAGGGACATATCAATGCTGTTTCTTGCATTATCCTACTTATACTCTGAACAATGCTGATCTTACATTAACAATGCCTGTTCTTTTTAATATGATGTAGTGTCCCTACAGTTACTGCCCTTTGTAATCACACCACCTTTGCCAAAAACAGGGAAGCACAACTGGGTCCTCGCTCGATCAGACGATGGGAAAAGACTGATGATCATTCGAACACATGAGCCAGAAAAGTTATATTGCAAAAACCCCACTGTATACAAGCACCGTGTAATACGTGAGTATCCGGACAATGGCTGTTACGTCTATGAGCAGGATACCAACTTGTTGGGGCCTTTAGGACATTTTAGTTGGAGGCGGGTAAACATCCTTGGTTCACACTCTCTGTTTCTCGGACTCAATTATCCAATTAACTAGGAGATCACTGTTGGCAAGGACCTTGATGGCAGAGAGGCTCTGTTTGCTATGGAAAACTGTGTCTACACGGCGAGCCCTAGGAGTTCAGGAGCAAACTCCCCTGATTGTCAATGATATAGCCTGCAGCCAAAAGAAGGTGAGAATGACAAAGGCATCCGGATTAACTTTGATCCTTGGATGTCTCAATTACGACATAGAGTGATGTGGTTCAAGCCTTCAGGTTGATAGGTAACTGGGCTATTGCATCGAAAGGGTGGAGTACTGGTGTCTCCGGATCACTGGACGCTGAAGCGGGGCTACAAATTATGATGGTGTTGGATCATCTCTTCAGATGACTTGGTTGTCTTTGCTGCTGGTTCTGGATGGGTAGTTCTTTCTTTTGTTATGCATATTCCTTGTCATTTGGTCATCCTCGTCTATGTCACTCTTACTATGTAATAGTTGCTTCTGTTTAGAATGTCATTCTTGTCTGGATCACGAGAGTCTGAGCGCTGCAGATGGGTGCGTTTTGGTGGTGTAGCAAGACTTCTTATGAACTATCATGTGTTGCTGTTTACGTCAGTAGTAGTCACTAGTCAGTGTTTGAATGTTGTATATATCGTTGTTTCGAACTGTTTGTTATCTCGAACTACTGGTGGGCTAAATGAGGGCATCACAATTCTCCAGTGTTCAGAGTATATCTCCTTTTTTCAAGTTACATAATTTGAGCTCACTGTCTTTTCGATGATGTACACTTGTTTGGGCCAGTGAGGTGTCGTTGAATATGGGCCGAGTAGTAACGCAATGCCAAAAAAGTCAATTATGACTCTGAGGCTGGGCTCTCAAAAGATCCTGAAAAAAAGGCCGGGCTCTCCAAAAAAAGAAAGAATAAGGACTCTTAGGCCGACATGTGGGCGCCACCGGTGTTTTCTTGCACTTGCACGCCGAGAGCATATTGGCGCGTGCTTGAAATTCATGCTACCTTTTCATCCCCAGTCTCCCACCCCTCCCCCACCTCTGGAATCTCGATTCCTACTCCAGTCCCCCAAATCCCCCTCCTGTACTCCCTGTACTCAAGCGCACTATCATGTCGCCGGTCAACGCGGATCTTCGAGCCAGAGATCCTGAGGTCCGTCCTGCCTTCGGTCGCTGCATGCTGTCGCTCAACAGTGGCATGGCGGCGCTTAGCGACAAGTTTGCCGGCAAAGTGCTGATGGTAACCATCAACGGCGACCGGCCTCCCGTCTCTCCAGACGACCTTGTAGAAGCTCTTGGCATTGAGCATGTCATCCAAATAAGTGACTTGCTCGTTGAAGTCTGTCCGCCACTGGCTAATTTCTTCGTCAGGTTTCGGACAACTTTCGATTGCAGTCGTGTGTTCGAATCTTCCCGGCGTTTGTTCTGCGATGGTGCGCTGGTGAGCTTTGATCGGTGGCACCCAGGATGGGGCTCGGTGCCCTCTGAGCTTGAGTTTTTAACAAAGCTTACCTTCCACGGCATGCCTCAATGTGCTTGGAACAACGAGTCCATGAACGAGCTTATCAACGACCTTGGAGGTGATCTCGTAAGTATGTTTGTTCCTCCAGACAGCTGGGCTCTGACGGTTATGGCATGGATGAAGAAGCTGTCCACCATTCCGAAGGTGATTGGTGTTGAGATACCGGTGCAGGAACCGGGGTTGTACTATTCATCGCCACCAAGGTCGCTACGGACCACGTTAGGGATGTACCTGTATTGAGTGTTCGTGCATGTCGAAGAAGTGGTCAATCCATCAATCAAAGTCCTGCCGCCGTCTCTGGTGCCAGGGTCCGTCGACGACGTCTATTACAGGAGTCAATGTCAGACTTTCCCCGTGTTTTTCGGAACGATGGATGGCACAGGGCCTACTCCATCGCGCGGGGGAGGCCATTGCTTCTTTGGGAGAAGAGGTAGGGCTGGTATGGATCTGAAGCTATGGATCTTGTCAGATATTACTAGTTAAATCCGAGCTATGGATCTGAAGCACTGATATGCCAGTACATTTGGTTGTGACCTATTCTAATTTTGTACCTGAACTTTTTTTAGAAAGGGTTGTACGTCAATTAATGTGCTAGCAGAACTTATTGTGTTGTCTGTCTATTTTCTTTGCACAACATTCAAGATATTTCCCCATCATTTATAAAGACGATGAACCATTATGTACGACTTCGTTGGTTTCAACATAGCCCTTCCCGTAGCGATCCACTGCTTCCATCCTGATTGTGCCGCCTGTGTGAAATTTTTGTATGCAAGTTCAGTGTGCTATGATGTTCTATATGATTGTGTCAACTATATAAGTTTTTAGTGAGCATCAGCAATGCATATGGCTGAAAGATGTATTTACGAGCATCGACCGATGGGTCTCTCTCTATCTCTCTCTCTCTCTCTCTCTCACACACACACACATACACACACGCGCGCACGCACACACACAAGTGGGACCCATTGAATTATTTATTTGCTCGTGACAACTTTTAATTAGGTTTCACTGTAATCTAACTTTTTTCTTAAGTTATTAATTGAGCTCAGTGACTTCAAAAAGTTGTACAGAAGCCTTGTTTGGGCCTTTTCAGCGTCGCTGAATGTGGGCTGGGTAACCATGTTAGGTTGTACTGTACTACACATGCCTTTTTTTCAACATCAACAATGCAACTGGGCCGACAGTTATACACAATATCCGGGTCAACTTGTTATTCTCCGCCCCGCTGGGCTGCAAACTTTCCTAGGAGGTATGCATTAGGCTTAACAAGAAAATGGACTTTAAGAAATAATAAATGGGATGTAATTATAATAACTGGGTAGTTACTATGCACTAAACACGTAATTAGTTTGAAAAATATATTATTTTTGGAATTTGGAAATTTTAATTTCATTACTTGTTGTGCGCGCAATATTTTGTTGGATTTTAACGTAATACAACTTTATTTTGAAATTATATTTAACCTAACTAGAAATTTCGGATAAAAATATTTCGGATCCCATCAAAATGTGGGCATCTTTTTTGAGTTCTATTTTGAGCGGTTGTTTGAAATTATTAATGTTTGTCCTAGCTAGAAGTTGGGCTGTACTTTTAACAAACTGTAAATGGGCTGTAGTAAATTCCATTAGAATTAAAAAATGGGTTGTACATTCTTACAGATCGCAAATGGGCTATATGTTCTCTGCCAAATCCGAGCTGTGGGCCTACTAAGTTGACGGTACCAAGGGCTTTGTCAACTTAGTCAATATAAATGATTCTAGCTGCAGTGATCATACGATATCCATCCAACGGCCGTAGTGCTTCTTCAACCTCTGGTCTTCTTGCTCCAGCCGCCCAAAGCCGGTCGTGTCGCGTGCTCCTGCCTCCCGTGGTCGGCTATGATGCCGAGGAGGCCTTACAGCCCCGTACTACTCCCACCGCTGGCCAGGCCATCCCTCTACTCACCCACACCCCCTGTTATTGTGTGGCGACGGTAGCCTCACACCGCAGTCGAACCAGTGAACCCTCGTACTCCCCTCCGCGCGGGCTTCCACTGCCGCGTCTTCCCCGGCTCCGCGTCGTCCCCTTCCTAGGCCTCGCCGTCGTCCAGACCACCGCCCTAGTGCTCTCAGTGCGGCGTGGTCAACGTGGTCAACGACCGACTTCCATCAGAAGAGTACTATAGGTGGAGAGGCTGACAGCTAGGTCTAGACGGCCGCAAGGAAGTGCCTCCTTATTACGCGCAAAATAATTATTCCTCCACCCGACAGCAGGGACCCACCGGACGGGCCACCTTATTTCGTGAAAAAATGTTTCCCCCCTGACTGTTGGGACCCACCGGACGGGCCAACGTATTTTGCGAAAAAAATGTTCCCCGCGCTGTCAGCTCGGACCCACCGGAAGTGCCTCCTTATTACGGACAAAAAATGAATACTCCCCCTACTAGCTGGGACCCACCATGGTGGGAGGCTGACTTGTGGGCCGACTAAGTTGACTGGGACGGGGGCCTTTGTCAACTTTAGTCAATATGAACGATTCTAGCTCCAGTGACCGTACGATGTCCATCCAACGACCGTAGTGCTTCTTCAACCTCTGGTCTTCTTGCTCTAGCCGCCCAAAGCAGCGCCGGTCATGCCGCATGCTCCTGCGTCCCGTGGCCAGCTGTGCTGCCGCGGAGGCCTCACCGCCCCTACTATTCCCACCACTGGCCAGGCCCTACGGCGACGGCAGCCTCACACCACGGCCGAACCAGTGAACCCTCGTACTCCTCTCCGTGCGGGCTTCCACTGCCGCGTCTTCCTCGGCTCCCTGTCATCCCCTTCCTAGGCCTCGCCGTCGTCCACCGCCCTGGTGCTCTGGGCGCGGCGTGGTCAACATGGTCAAGGAACGACTTCCATCGGACATGGACTGTACGTGGAGAGGCTGACAGCTGGATCCACGGCCGCAGCAAGGAAGTGCCTCCTTATTACGCGGAAAATAATGATTCCTCCACCCGACAGCTGGGACCCACCGGACGGGCCACTGTATTTCACGAAAAAAATGTTTCCCCCTGACTGCTGGGACCCACTAGCTACATCTTCGCACGCAAGGAAGTGCGTCCGGGCAAAAAAAAAACGATTCGCCCCCCTGACTGCTGGGACCCACAAGCTACACCTTCGCACACAAGGAAGTGCATCCGGGAAAAAAAATGATTCGCCCCCCTGACTGCTGGGACCCACCAGCTACATCTTTGCACGCAAGGAAGTGCGTCCGGGCAAAAAAACCAAACGATTCGCCCCCTTGACTGCTGGGTCCCACCAGCTACATCTTCGCAGGCAAGTGCCTGACAGTCGGGACCCACCTGGTCGAAGCGTACGTAGTGTTGTCATTATGGTCACGAACGTGTACGTACATACTGGTCGATGTAGAGGCGCACACGTGTCGCAGTAGAGGCGCGCACGTGTCGTAGTAGAGGCTCGCATGTAGCATGTACACGTACGTACAGCGGCCAGTGTGCAAGAAAGAAAATACGGCCACGTACGTACATACGGGCAGGGTCTCGAACGCCTACTCGTGCATACGTACATGGCTGGGTCAGAACGGAGAAACAACATCGTCGTCGTGTTCATGGAAGGCAACGGAGTGCTTCGTGTTCATGGAAGGCAACGGAGTGCATCGTGTTCATGGGGAGGCAACGGAATGCGTCGTGTTCATCGGGAAGCAATGACATGCGTCGTGTTCATCGGTAGGCAACAGAACGCGTGGGAGCCAACCGGCTTGGATGGAACAGGCGATGGAAACGAGGCCTGGTGTACCGCAGAACGGAGGAAATGGACCTCCTACGGTCGAAACGGGGGTCCTGTTGATCGGGAGGGGTGTGGCGTACCACAAAACGGACGAAACGGACCTCCTACGGTCGAAATGGGGGTCCTGTTGATCGGGAGGGGTGTGGCGTACCGCAAAACGGACGAAACGGACCTTCTGCGGTCAAAGCGGGGGTCCTGTTGATCGGGAGGGGTGTGGCGTACCGCAAAACGAACGAAACGGACTTGTGTTGGAGTGTTACGGTCGAAACGGGGGTCCTGTTCATCGGGATGGGTGTGGCGTACCGCAAAACGGGACTCCACGGGATACTGTTGATCTCCATCGTCGACCTCCTCCAGCCTCCACGGGCTACCGTCGACCTCCTCCAGCCTCCACGGGCTCCTATACATCCAGCCTCCACCGCGTGCTACTCCACCGGCTACTGTTCAACCACCCCTCCATTATCTACTATTCATCTAGCCCTCCACCGTCTACTGTTCATCCAACCCTCCACACCACGGGGTCCTGTTCAACCACCCCTCCACGGGCACCCCTCCATCGTCTACCGTTCATCTAGCCCTCCACACCCCGGGGTCCTGTTCATCCAGAGGAAACGCCACCGCTCACTGTTCATCCACCCCCCTGCAACACACACTATTCATCCAATCGATCGGCTTCAGTTAGCAGCAGTAGAGAAGGAATCGCTCGATCGGGTTCAGTTAACAACCATCGATCGATTGCTCGGGTTCAGTAATGCGTAGCCTGCAGTGCAATCGCTCAGGTTCAGTTAGAGCCCAACGCCTCGCTCGGGTTTAGTTAGAGCCAATGCCTCGCACACACACACACACACGTACGTTTACGAGAGAAATGCGCATCGCTCGGCCCCCGACCTCCCACCGTAACCGGCAACAGCCTGAAATTTTCCTCGCCCTCGCTTCTACCATGTTTTTTTCTGTCATGGACGGCCCAAAGAATGTCATGCATTTGCGTCTCCGGCTCGCCCAGGACGAAAAGCCCATTTTCTGTCATGATTTATTGTCATAGAAGTAGGAGCCCAGCACATCTATGATGATACCGGGTTTTGTCACAATTATCGTCATAGAAGTGTCATATGTATGACAGAAAAAAAAAAACGTTCAGCCCAAAATGTCACGGATGTGTCTTTTTTTGTAGTGAACATGGAATCACAACATAACTCTATGACACAAAGTATTTATTCAATAGGCTTCGAGGAGCGAGATATTATAAACATGGGTCTCATGACCAAACATTCAGAGCATACAAGTCAAAGCACATGCGGAAGCTTAACATGCATGAGTACAAACATCTACAAATCATGCCGAGGGCACAAGATCGTAGCTGAGGTAACAAGCTAATCATCGAAGTCCATGCGGAACTACTAGCGAGACTGTAGTCTCTCTGCAAAACATAAATTAAGCAAACATGAATACAAATGTACCCAACAAGACTTACATCAGAACTTACTACATATGCATCAGTATCAACAAAGGGATGGTGGGGTTTAACTGCAGTAAGTCAGCTTTGACTCAGTGGCTAACCTGAACTACAACTGCAAGTAACTCTTTTGAGGTGGCGCACACGAGTCCACATATTCACCATATCAATACACCACTATGGATCTGCTCCCGTCTCCCTATGAGAACGCCATCCATAACTCTCACACTTATCTTATGCATTTTAGAGTATCCACTTCCACTTGTCTATGAACTGTATAGGCAACCCATAGGTCCTTTACCGCGGACATGGCTATTCGAATAGATCATTTATAACCCTGCAGGGGTGTACTTCTTCACACATGTTTCCACCACTTAACATCTGCACATGACATGTGCTCGGCAGACTTCAAGCGAAAGCCAACATGGGTGTAGACCACGACCTGACTAACCACAGAAGTCTCTAGTCCAGGTTTATCGCCTATTCAGGTTCCATCCGCAGGGAGTCCGGTCGAGGTTTCCACATACGGCCCCAAACAATGTGTACAGGGTTCCACGACACCAAACAGGCGCCCGACATACCCGGCCACGTGCCTACCGCATCATAGCCCACCCCTCCAGTCAGCGCTGCGCACGGCCTCCAGCAACTACAAACACAAGAAACTACTTGAAACTCCTGGACATAGGACAAGGGCAGTTAATAAGTCGAGCGGGGTCATATTTCAGGGCCCAATGTGTGGTAGTAGCTATTTCATGGATCACAAACACAGAACTCAGTTCCTGAGGACGGCTTCAATGAGACAACCCACCATGTACTCCTACATGGCCTCTCACTGCTACCTTTACCAAATCACGTTCACACACATAGCTCACACATAGTACGACATGTTTATCACTATTCCAATTCATCCCCAATGAATCAGACCTGACACAACTCTAAGCATAGCAGGCATGACAAACAAGCATGAATGAGTAGGCACATCAGGGCTCAGACAACTCCTACTCATGCTAGTGGGTTTCATCTATTTACTGTGGCAATGACAGGTCATGCAGAGGAAAGGGTTCAACTACCGCAACATGTAACAGTTGAATCGTTGTTGTCCTAATGCAGTAAAAGAGAGTAGGAGCGAGAGAGTGGGATTGTATCGGAATGGACAAGGGGGTTTTGCTTGCCTGACACTTCTGAAGATAGTATAGCTCTTCATCGGTGTCATCGAACTCATCGTCAAACCACATCCATCGAGAGGGGACAATTACCGGCAACAGAGAAGGAAACACAATCGATGCAATGCACAATATGATGCATGATCATGACATGACAATATGCTATGGACTGAGCTAATGCAACTAAAACCGGAAGGGTTTGGGTCATTTTGAACCAAAGGTTCAGTCCCAAACTTAACTTATGAATTTAAATAGTGCCTTATCATGTTTTCCACTAAACGGCAAGGTTAAGTTGCTTAAACATGTATTAAACCAGTACAGATGGATATATTTGATATTTTTGATCATTTTACATATATAAATCTTTGCATTTGGAGTTAAAGATTAATTTCTATGAATTTTACAAATTTTAGCTATTTCCTGGAATTTCCTGAATAAGGATAAATCGAGAAAAAGCCATTACTGTGCCAGGGTGACGTCAGCAAGGTCAACAGGCCGCCTAGAGTCAAACTTGACTAGTGCGGTCCACTGGTCAGTGACCCAGTGTTGTTTAGTGTCACTGACAGGTGGGGTCAGGTCAACACACACGTCAGCACAGTCAACTTTGACTGGTGGGTCCTGCGTGGTTAAACTAATCTAAACAGAAATAAACCGAGATTAGTTAGGGCGTGGGGCCCACATCTTATCGACACGGAACACTAACTAAACACGATTAGTACCTAAACTAATGGTGCCACGTCAGCTACCGGCGGTTAACCACCGGCGGCAATAGACCACGGTGGTGCCCGCGTTGGGTTTGCTCTACAGGCTATCGTTCGATGCGCGGAAGGGCGCCTTTGAAAGAGGAGAGTGAGACGCATCCATGGGTGGCCGTGGTTCAAGCGGGGGTGGACAGAATCAAAGACGGCGACCAAAATGGTGGCTGCCGGAGTTCAGGCTCGAGCGGGTGTGGGGCTGCGGTGCTCGAGCGAGCGAATGGAGTAGCTAGGCAGCACCTATAGGGCAGCAGAAGCACGTCGGAGCAACTAGCCTGAGCGGAGGGGCTCGAAAGCACGGAGCTCGCCGGCCATGGCGGACGACGGTGTCGGGTGTTTTGCGGGGCGGTGGCTAGCACACAAGTTAGAGCGCGGGGAGTGAGGGGGAAGATGGATGAGCTCACTGGGATTCCAACAGAGGACTCAACGGGCTTGGGGGGCGGGGGAGGGGGGGGTACCATGGATGATGAACGGGCGTCGGTGATCTACAACGGCAGAGAAGAAAGAAGACGAGGTAGCCAGTGATGCGGGGTGTCCGGCGTCGCGTGGCTCCTCGTAAATGATGAAGACGACCCTGCGGTTCTTCTGGGCGGGTCGGCGAGGCGACACAGTGGCTCCGGGCGTGGTGGCGGTGATGGCGGCTCGGTTGCATGGGAGGGAGAGAGCCAGGGAAGGAGATGGGGATGAGGGAGTGAGCGAGGGTTCCAAGGGGTGTGTGGCGCCACCAGAGAAGGCCAGGGAGTTGAGGGGGAGCGGCAAGTAGGAGGTGGCCGGGGCGCGTGTGCGCGCATGGCGGCCACACGCCCTCCTGCCCACTAGCAGGAGGTGGAAGACGACAGGGAGGAGCCCCTGGTGGGCTGGGCCGGCCAGCTACAGTGCTGGGCCAGTTGGTGGGTGCCAGGTAAGATTGGTGAGCTTCTCTTTTTTTATTTCTCTCTGTTTTTCTATTTATTCTGTAGCTTCAGGGCTTTATTTAAAATACCTAGACATTCTCAAAAATCATGAAACTAATCATGGATACTGTTTAGATTATATCCAACAGTAAACATTTTAGTTTATGATTATTTGGACATTTAGAATATTTTATAGCATTCAAATGTCCAAATGCAAATAACATATGATTTAATCCAATGACCTTATGATGTCCGAGAAAAGTGTGCACCATTTTCTTCAGAGGTTCTAGACCAAGGCAAAGATGATGAACATTTTAGAAGGGCATTTCAGGTTCATTGAAAAAGTATTTTAATATCCCTAGTTGAGTTATATGGTTCTGGGGTTTCTGTCATCCCCATTTCATATTCATTTGAATTTAAACATGAAGCACACATGAAGCTAGCCTAGTGCATTGCCAGAAGCTAGGGATGTGGCATCCTATTATCAATGTTGATGCTTGTATTACTAACTCTAGTGGTGACCTAGTATCTATTCCTGAGGAGAATCGCTTTCTCAAGGCTCAACTCGAGAAAGGAATCATGACATGTGCTCAAGGACAAAAGAACCTTAATGTGATATTGAGACAACACAATGAGGTGTTTACCAAAGAAGGGCTCGGGTTTGACCCAAGCACAAGCAAGAAGAAGATGTCTTCTCAAAAGTGCACCACTCCTCTTAAAGAAATGTTTGTACGATAAGGGCACAAGGAGAAAGGTAAGGTTGTGAGTGGGAAGGCCACAAGGGGCATTCCCACTCTCAGCAAGCTAAAATAGTTCATGCTTCCATCCTATGTACTTCGTAAAATGAAGGATGGAGAGTTTATGCAAGATTTGTTGGTCCTCGAAATGCATTCCGGCTTTATGCTATTTGGGTCCCTAAGACCCTTGTGACTAACTTGAGAGGTCCCATTGCAAAATGGGTGCTTCTAACCAAGTCATAATTGTGTGTAGGTTGCTTTCCCTGGTGTAGTCAAATGGGTGATCAATAGCAGATGTACCAATCATATGACCGCATGTAGCAAATTGCTCTATGATTTCAGGGAAGCTATTCAACCATTATGAGCATTATGTTTGCTGGAGGATCAAAGGGACAGGTACTCGGGTTGGGAAAGGTGGCTATCATAAATGACATGTCTCTTGTAAATGTCAGGCTTGTCCAATCCCTTAAATACCACTTGCTTTATGTTCGTCAATTGGCTTCCGTTGGTTATACACTATATTGCCTAACTAATGTGAAAGTCTTTAAGAGAGATACTCTCGAAGTGGACTTTGTTGAAGAGTTGGATGGCAACCTTTACACGATTGATTTCTCGAAAGAGAGCACATTCCATGCAACTTGTCTAATGGCCAGGGCCGACAAGGGGTGGCTAGGGCATCACCAGCTAGCCCATGCCGGCATAAGAAATCTTCAAGATCCCTTAAAGGGTAATCACATCCTTGTACTAACCAATGTCTCTTTTGAGAAAGATCGTGTGTGTAGTGCATGCATAGACGGGAAGCAATATCAATCAAAGCACCCACCCAAGAATATTGTATCTACTTCAAGGCCGTTCGAGCTTCTTCATGTGGATCTTTCCGTGCCTCCTTCATGGGATAGTCTTGGTGGGAAAAAGTATGGACTTGTCATTGTTGATGATTACTCAAGATATACATGGGTCTTTTTCCTCAAGTCCAAGGATGAGACGAAGATCACCTTCATTGATTTTGCCAAGCAAGCTCAACACAAGTTTGACAAAGAAATCTTGGCAATAAGAAGTGATAATGGATCAGAGTTCAAGGACTATACCTGGAAGAATTTCTTAGTGATGAAGGGATTGAACTTCAATATTCCGCACCATACACTCCTCAACAAAATGGTGTAGCCAAAAGGAAGAACCATACACTTGTGGAGATGGCAAGGTCCATGTTGGATGAACACAAGTCGCCACATAGTTTTTGCACCGAGGCTGTCAACACCGTTGCCATGCATTAAACCGGCTCTTCCTCCGCACAATATTGGAAAAGACTCAATATGAGCTTCAAACCAAAAACAAGCAAATTTCAAGTACTTTCGTGTATTTGGGTGCAAATGTTTCATCCTCAAGAAAAGATAACGGTTAGGAAAATTTCAATCCAAAACAATTGAGGGCATATTTGTTGTCTATGGATCAAACTCCCACGCCTATAGACTCTACACCAAATCCAATGGATGTGTTGTAGAAACTTGTGACGTGGTGTTTGATGAATTTAATGGCTCCCATGGGGAGCAAGTTAATCTAAGTGATGTAGGTGAAGATGATTCTTCTCAAGATATTTTGACCATGGTTGTTGGTGCTCTTCTTCCCATGGAACAAGAACCTCATGATGATGAAGAAGAAGACGGAATTTTCACACATCATCAAACCACTTCAACACCCATACCACCACAAGCTCCTATTGCTCAACCGATGCTCGTAATTCAAGTACAAGAAGAAGATCAAGTTCCTCATCATGATCATCTTCAAGAGCAAGATCATCACCAAGAGCAAGAACAAGAAAGTGCAATATTAATGATGAACCTCAAAAAATGTAATATGAAGAAGAAGATCTTCCACCACACATTAATGGTCCATATGTTGAGGATGTGGATCATGGACATGAAGTTGAACCTCACGAAATCCTAACCTCCATCATGCCCCGAGTGGCCGGTCGTGTTGATGTTGATCAAATTCTTATCGGCATATCGGAAGGTAGAGTCACTCGTAAACATTTTACAAACTTTTGTGCTCACTTCTCGTTTGTCTCTAGTTTTGAGCCACTTAAGGTACAAGATGCATTCATGGACAATGATTGGCTTGTTGCTATGCAAGAAGAGTTGATCAGTTTTGAACACAACCAAGTGTGGTCATTAGTCAGGAGGACAACTACGAAACACAATGTCATTGGAACAAAATGGATTTTCAAAAACAAGCAAGATGAGAATGGTGTAATCATCCGCAACAAGGCAAGGTTAGTGGCACAAGGGTACTCACAAGTTGAAGGTTTGAACTTTGGTGAGACCTTTGCTCCCGTTGGCCGTCTTGAATCTATTTGCATCTTACTTGCCTATGCTACTTTCAATGGTTTCACATTACATCAAATGGATGTGAAGAGTTCTTTCCTTAATGGTCCTCTGCAAGAAGAAGTATGTGTGTCACAACCACTTGGGTTCGTTGATCCCGATCACAAAGACTATGTGTATAAACTTCTCAAGGCTTTGTATGGCCTCCAACAAGAACCTCGTGCTTGGTATGATCATCTTAAGAAGTTTTTACTCGATGATGGTTTTGTGAGAGGGGTGATTGATCCCACTCTTTTTACTAATAGGGAAAAGGGTGATATGATCCTATGCCAAATCTATGTAGACGACATCATTTTTGGTTCTCCTAACATTCATTTGTGCAAGAAGTTTGCGGCTTCCATGAACAATAACTTTGAAATGTCACTCAATGCAGACTTGAAGTTCTTTCTCGGATTTCAAATAAAAAAATTTCAAGAAGGAATTTTCTTATCTAAAATAAATACCTCAAGGATATTCTAGAGAAGTTTGACATGACACATGCTAGCCCATGTAAGACACCCATGCCAACAAAAATTGTACTCACTGGAGACACAAACGGTATCCCTTTCGACCCATCTATTTACCGCTCTATGATTGGTTCATTGCTTTATCTTTGTGAATTTAGACCAGACATCATGTTCAGTGTATGCATGTGTGCGAGATTTCAAGCTTCCCCTAAGGAAAGTCATCATAAGGCGGTTAAGCATATTCTTAGATACCTTGTTCACACACCAAAGTTGGGTCTATGGTACCCCCAAGATGCTAAGTTTGATCTCATTGGGTACACTGATGCGGATTGGGATGGAGACAAAGTGGGATGGAAGTCCACCTCCGGTGCATGTCAATTTCTTGGACGCTCATTGGTAAGTTGGTCCTAGAAGAAGCAAAATTGTGTCGCCCTCTCCACTGCCAAAGTCGAATACATTGCAACCGCCGGTTGTGCAACTCAATTACTATGGATGAGGCAAACTTTTAAGGATTACGGTATCACATATAAACACGTGCCTCTTCTATGTGATAATGAAAGTGCCATCAGTATTGCTGAGAATCCCAAAGATCATCTTCGCACCAAGCACATTGATATTAGGTATCATTTTTGAGAGATCATATGGAAAAGGGTGACATTTATATTGCTCATATTGGTACAGACATGCAACATGCAGACATTTTCACCAAACCATTGGATGAAGCAAGGTTTTGTCAACTTAGGTGTGAACTTGGTATCTTGGAGCTTGACAATATTATGTGAAATCTAGTACCCATGCATGCATTTACTTAATGTCTTGCCTTGATGTAGGCATATATTTAGGGGGAGATGTTCAACTCATGAATACTCTCGCCCTATATAATGCATAAATAGAACAAACACTCTCAAAGTTATCATGGTTTTTCAAACTATGGTGCTTTAAATGATGGAGTCGTGAGCATGTACCCAAAGTTCTAATCTTTGCGGTACTATGTCTCATATGCTCAAACATGGTGATTTCGATCACCACTCGGGAATTGCTTAGATGAATCTTTCTACATTTAATGTTGATGGGTAACTTGTGCATCGCACTATATCCCTAAATTTCTTAGTATTTCATCTCTAAAAATCTCTAAATCTCCTTGGCGGAGTCTATACCAAAAATCATTATATGGCCCATACAAATATCTTCTCCCAGTTGGTATCTCTGTCCAGTGTCCAGACATTCGGACCCACTGCCGGACATCCGGGGCCTGGAAGTTTTTAGATGCTCAAAAAATACTTCGGGCGCCTCGCAAACAGACACATAATACAGGGGCTCGAGATTTGGGGCAATTCCCTCCTTCTTATCTTCTCGCTTCTCCCACCTATCTGACATCGCCGCCACCATTGGGCTGTGCCCCGGCCCGCCCCGACCATCTCCTCCCTCTTTCGGACCCGATCTCTTCTCCATGCCCTTGCCTCTTCCTGATCTACTATTCCACCCAATCCATTTCCTGGGTTGCGGTGTGAATCACTCGGGAAGGGCCGGTTGGGGTGTTGACTCGAGGGTCGGCTGCCGGAGTTCCTCATAGCACGTACGAAGCAATGTGGTCCTCCTCCTTCATCCTAGGGTATGGCCGTCTCTGTTCTTGCCTTCTCTTCTTTTGGCTAAACTAATTCTAGGTTTCCGATAAATTGGTTGGTTACATATATATCCCTCTATTGCCTTGATGTTCATTGTCTAGTCCAAATTACTCTATATGCACTTGGTTAAACAAATTAACAATGGGCATGTCGATAGTTTGATCTACCACTCCAATGGTCATGTTCAAAATATTCACATCTCCACTCTATTAATTGTTTTTCCCATGTTCATATTCTTTTGGACTACTTCTCATTGGTATCCCTATCATGTATCCGTTTCAGTCGATCGCCGACAAGGTTCCACCAACTCCGAGGAACATGTTCGACCAAAGAAGAAGCATACCACCACCGGACCCAATAAGACCTCCACCGGTCCTAAGAAGGAGCGCCGGGCCCCCTCACCCGGTCCATCGACCTCTGATCTCGATGATGCCGGCTCTGTTGGGGAGGAAGAGGAGGACATTGCCCCTAGGAGCTCTGTTGGACAGTCGAAACCAGGTACCCGGAGGGCGCCCGTGCCTCCGATCCATGGCTCTATGTTGCCCATTGTCCATGGTCGTCACATCTCCATGGAGATCGCTCTCAGTGGGTGATACGTCTTCGTCGTATCTATAATTTTTGATTGTTTCATGCTAATATTATACAACTTTCACATATTTTTGGCAACTTTTTATATGATTTATTGGACTAACCTATTGATCCAGTGCCCAGTGGCAGGTCCTATTTTTTTGCATGTTTTTTGTATCGTAGAAAATCCATATCAAACAAAGTCCAAACACGATAAAAATTTACGGAGAATTATTTTGGAATTTATGTGATTTTTGGGAGGTGGAATCAATGCAAACGGGGGCCCACAGTGACAACAACCCACAAGGGCGTGCCAGGGGGCCCAGGCGTGCCCTGGTGTCTTGTGACCTCCTCAAACGTCAGTTGGAGCCCTTCTTCTGGCACAAGAAAGATAATTGATGGAAAAAAATCATGTAAAAATTTCAGCGCAATCGGAGTTACGGATCTCCGGGAATTTAAGAAACCATGAAGGGATAGATCTGGGGAACGCGAAACAGAAGAGAACAGAGAGGGAGATCCAATCTCAAAGGGGCTCCTGCCCCTCCGCCGCCATGGAGGCCATGGACCAGAGGGGAAACTCTCCTCACATCTAGGGGGAGGCCAAGGAAGAAGAAGAAGGGGGGCTCTCTCCCCCTCCCCCCCGGTGGCGCTGGAGTATCACCGGGGCAAAGATCATGACGGCGGTCTACATCAACAATCTTGCTATCGTCAACACCAACTCTCTCCCCCTCTATGCAGCGGTGTAACATCCCTTCTCCCACTGTAATCTCTACTTAAACATGGTGCTCAACTCCATATATTATTTCCCAATGATATTTGGCTATCCTATGATGTTCGAGTAGATCCGTTTTGTCCTATGGGTTAATCATGATATTGTATGGTATGATTGTATATTTTATTTATGGTGTTGTCCTACGGTGCCCTCCATCTCGCGCAAATGTGAAGGCCCCCCTCTATAGGGTGTTACAATACGTTCATGATTCGCTTATGATCGGTTGCGAGAGTGACAGAAGCTTAAACTAGAGTAGGTGGGTTGTTGCGTATGGTAGAAGGAGGACTTGATACTTAATGCTATGGTTGGGTTTCACGACCTTAATGATCTTTAGTAGTTGCAGATGCTTGCTATGGGTCCAATCATGAGTGCACATGATCCAAGTAGAGAAACTATGTTAGCTCATGCCTCTCCCCCATATAAAATTGCAAGAATGATTACAGGTACTTGTTATCGATTGCTAGGGACAAATGACTTTCTTGTTGACAAAAGCTATCCAATTTTATTACCTTGCAATTTATTTGTAGTTTTATTCTCGCAAAGTACTCGTAGTTTTACTCTTGCAAAATAGTTTCATAATTGTTTTTGGTAAAGCAAACATCTGTGTGTAGAGTTGTATTGGTGGTCGATAGAACTTGAGGGAATATTTGTTCTACCTTTAGCTCCTTGTTGGGTTCGACACTCTTATTTATCGAAGAAGGCTACAAACGATCCCCTACACTTGTGGGTTATCAATATCTTTTTCTGGCGCCAATTCATGTTGACTCTCTAATATTGACTCACAACATGATAGTGATTCATGTTGACTCTCTACATGAATCATGAATTGGTTATATGTTGATTGGTTATAGTGATTCACAACATGAATTGGTGCCAGAATCAACATGAATTGGCACCTATGGATATAAGTGATGCATGTTGACTCACAACATGAATCCACAATTACTCACTATCATGAATAGTTTGCCAATTCATGTTGACTCTCTAAATGGATATAAGTGATTCATGTTGACTCTTTTGCTTCACTTATATCCATTTAGAGAGTCAACATGAATTGGTCAATTGCATGGTTAGTCATGAAATCCTACATAAAACTTATGGATAACTGAATATGATATGTTTGATTCCTTGCAATAGTTTTGCGATATAGAGATGATAATATGTGGGAGGTACTAGTAAACACTTGTGGTTAGTAAGAATATCAGTGTTAAGGTTTGTGATTCCCGAAACATGCACGTATAGTATCTCGTTATGCTATGAAGTTGGAGCATGGTTTATTATTGATTCTCTTCCTTATGAGTGGCGGTCGGGAACGAGCGATGGTCTTTTCCTACCAATTTATCCCCCTAGGGGCATGCATAGTAGTACTTTGCTTCAAGGGTTAATAAACTTTTGCAATAAGTACATGAGTTCTTTATGACTAATGTGAGTCCATGGATTACACGCACTCTTACCTTTCCGCAATTTTCTAGCCTCTACAGTACCATGCATTGCCCTTTCTGACCTCGAGAGTCGGTGCAGACTTCTCAGGTGCATCCAAACCCCATGATATGATACACTCTATCACACATAAGCCTTATTATATCTTCCTCAAAACAGCCACCATACCTACTTATTATGGCCTTTCCATAGCCATTCCAAGATGTATTGCCATGCAACTTCCACCGCTTCCATTTTGATGACTTGAGCATTCATTGTCATATTGCTTTGCATGATCATATAGTTGACATACTAGTTGTGGCTCAGCCACCGTGCATCATTTTTATACATGTTACGCTAGATCATTGCACATCTTGGTACACTGCCAAAGGCATTCATATAGAGTCATATTTTATTATAGGTATCGAGTTGTAATTTTTATTTCTTTTGAGTTATAAGTAAATAGAAGTGTGATGATCATCATTATTCATTATTAGAGCATGTCCCAGTGAGGAAAGGATGATGGAGACTATGATTCCCCCACAAGTCGGGATGAGACTCCGGACAATGAGAGAAAAAAAGAAAAAGAAAAAAAAGAAAAAAAAGAAAAAGAGAAAAAAGGGAGAAGGGGCATTGTTACTATCTTTTACCACACTTGTGCTTGAAAGTAGCACCATGTTTTTCATATAGAGAGTCTCCTATTTAGTCACTTTCATATACTAGTGGGAATTTTTCATTATAGAACTTGGCTTGTATATTTCGATGATGGGCTTCCTCAAATGCCCGAGGTCTTCATGAGCAAGCAAGTTGGATGCACACCCACTTAGTTTTCATATTGAGATTTCATACACTTATAGCTCTTAGTGCATCCGTTGCATGGCAATCCCTACTCCTCGCATTGATATCAATTGATGGGCATCTCCATAGCACGTTGGTTAGCCGCGTCAATGTGAGACTTTCTTACCTTTTTGTCTTCTCTATATTTACCCCTATCATCATACTCTATCCCACCCGTAGTGCTATATCCATAGCTCGCGCTCATGTATTGTGTGAGGGTTGAAAAAGCTGAAGCGCGTTAAAAAGTATGAACCAATTGCTCGGCTTGTCATCGGGGTTGTGCATGATAAATACTTTGTGTTAAGAAGACAGAGCATGACAAGATTATATGATTTTGTAGGGATAGCTTTCTTTAGCATTAATATTTTGAAATACATGATTGTTTGTTGGGATGCCTGAGTATTGATGTGATGATGTCTTTATATCAAATTATAGACTATTGCTTTGAATCATTTATGTCTTAATATTCATGCCATGATTAGATATATGATCAAGTTTATGCTAGGTAGCATTCCGCATCAAAAATTATCTTTTTTATCATTTACCTACTCGAGGACGATAAGGAATTAAGCTTGGGGATGTTGATACGTCTCCGTGGTATCTATAATTTTTGATTGTTTCATGCCAATAGTATACAACTTTCACATATTTTTGGCAACTTTTTATATGATTTATTGGACTAACCTATTGATCCAGTGCCTAGTGCCAGTTCCTATTTTTTGCATGTTTTTTGTATCGCAGAAAATCCATATCAAACAAAGTCCAAACGGGATAAAAATTTATAGAGGATTATTTTGGAATTTATGTGATTTTTGGGAGGTGGAATCAACGCAAACGGGGGCCCATAGTGCCCACAACTCACCAGGGCACGCCTAGGGGCCCAGGAGCTCCCTGGTGTCTTGTGCCCTCCTCGAATGTCGGTTGGAGCCCTTCTTCTGGTGCAAGGAAGATAATTTATGGAAAAAAATCATGTAAATTTTTTAGCGCAATCGGAGTTACGGATCTCCGGGAATTTAAGAAATAGTGAAGGGACAGATCTGGGGAACGCGAAACAGAAGAGAACAGAGAGGGAGATCCAATCTTGGAGGGGCTCCCATCCCTCCGCCGCCATGGAGGCCATGGACCAGATGATGAACTCTCCTCCCATCTAGGGGGAGGCCAAGGAAGAAGAAGAAGGAGGGGGCTCTCTCCCCCTCTCTCCCGGTGGCGCCGTAGTGCCACCGGGGGAAGGATCGTGACGACGATCTACATCAACAACCTTGCTACCGTCAACACCAACTCTCTCCCCCTCTATGTAGCGGTGTAACACCCCTTCTCCCCGATGTAATCTTTACTTAAACATGGTGCTCAACTCCATATATTATTTCCTAATGATATTTGGCTATCTTATGATGTTTGAGTACATCCATTTTGTCCTATGGGTTAATCATGATCTTGGTTGGTATGATTGTATATTTTATTTATGGTGCTGTCCTATGGTGCCCTCCGTCTCGCACAAACATGAGGGCCCCCCGCTGTAAGGTGTTGCAATACGTTCATGATTCGTTTATGGTGGGTTGTGTGAGTGACAGAAGCTTAAACCTGAGTAGGTGGGTTGTTGCGTATGGGATTAAGAGGACTTGATACTTAATGCTATGGTTGGGTTTCACGACCTTAATGATGTTTAGCAGTTGCGGATGCTTGCTAGGGGTCCAACCATAAGTGCATATGATCCAAGTAGAGGAAGTATGTTAGCTCATGCCTCTCCCTCATATAAAATTGCAAGAATGATTACCGATACTTGTTATTGATTGCCTAGGGAAAAATGAATTTCTTGTTGACAAAAGCTATCCACTTTTATTACCTTGCAATTTATTCATAGTTTTATTCTCGCAAAGTACTCATAGTTTTACTCTTGCAAAATAGTTTCATACTTGTTTTAGGTAAAGCAAACATCAAGTGTGCGTAGAGTTGTATTGATGGTCGATAGAACTTTAGGTAATATTTGTTCTACCTTTAGCTCCTAGTTGGGTTCAACACTCTTATTTATCGAAGAAGTCTACAAACGATCCCCTACACTTGTGGGTTATCAATGGGGCTCGCCCCACTCATGATTTCAAGACTGTGGGGGCTGGTCCATATCTTGAGTTTCATTGGGATACCAACCCGTATGAGATGGTGGCTGATGCAGAGGATTCTTGGTTCCGTACTCGCATGCAACAGGATCTCTACTGTAGCTTCATCCGCAGTCGTGGACTTGCTCCTCATAAATACTTGGATCTTCAATTCATGCGTGATCATCCTCCCATGTTTCTTGACCACGCGGTCAAGATCATTGATGATATGACTCTCGGTCTAGCAATGACTTTCAAGTTTGATTGGAATGAAGCCGCCATCCTTCAGTTCTATGCCACGTGCTTCTTTGGCCCCAACAACACTCTCACCTGGATGACCGACCATACTATGCTGAGCATCACCTATGACCATTTTGTTCAGACTTTGGGCTTCTTTGGTACTGGCCATAAAATCCATAGTCTGGACCCACTACATCGGCCCACAAGGATTGGTGCTTGCATGGCTCTTGTTAAGCGTACCACTCAGCTCACCCCGGAGGAATGTGAGTATGCACCCAATGAAGTATCCGTCTTCCGGTCTCCATACTACATTCTCTATCAGATTGTGCTTCGCTCGCTTTATCCTAAGAAGGGAGATCGCTCGAGCGCTCGCAACTACTGCATTAATTTGATGGTACGTACGCATGACAAGCCTACAGAGCCACTTGACACAGCCATTACATTTGGCATGAGATCCGTATCTCTAGCTTTCTTCAGACGCGTTGATACGTCTCCGTCGTATCTACTTTTCCAAACACTTTTGCCCTTGTTTTGGACTCTAACTTGCATGATTTGAATGGAACTAACCCGGACTGACGCTGTTTTCAACTTCCATGGTGTTATTTTTGTGCAGAAATAAAAGTTCTCGGAATGACCTGAAAATCCATGGAGCAACTTTTTTGAATTAATAAAAAATACTGGCGAAAGAATCAGCATCAGGGGGCCCACACCCTGTCCACGAGGGTGGGGGGCGCGCGCCCTTCCCTAGGGCGCGCCCCCTGCCTTGTGGGCCCCCTGGACGTCCACCGACCTCAACTCCAACTCCATATATTTGCTTTCACGGAGAAAAAAATCAGAGAGAAAGATTCATCGCGTTTTAGGATACGGAGCCGCCGCCAAGCCCTAATCTCTCTTGGGAGGGCTGATCTGGAGTCCGTTCGGGGATCCGGAGAGGGGGATTCGTCGCCGTCGTCATCATCAACCATCCTCCATCACCAATTTCATGATGCTTACCGCCATGCATGAGTAATTCCATCATAGGCTTGCTGGACGGTGATGGGTTGGATGAGATTTACCATGTAATCAAGTTAGTTTACTTAGGGTTTGATCCCTAGTATCTACTATGTTCTCAGATTGATGTTGCTATGACTTTGCTATGCTTAATGCTTGTCACTGGGGCCCGAGTGCCATGATTTCAGCTGAACCTATTATGTTCTCATGAATATATGTGAGTTCTTGATTCTATCTTGCAAGTCTATAGTCACCTATTATGTGTTATGATCCGACAACCCCAAAGTGACAATAATCGGGATACTTCTCGGTGATGACCGTAGTTTGAGGAGTTCATGTATTCACTATGTGTTAATGCTTTGGTCCGGTACTCTATTAAAAGGAGGCCTTAATATCCCTTATTTTCCATTAGGACCCCGCTGCCACAGGAGGGTAGAACAAAAGATGTCATGCAAGTTCTTTTCCATAAGCACATATGACTATATTCGTAATACATGCCTACATTACATTGATGAACTGGAGCTAGTTCTATGTCACCCTATGTTATAACTATTACGTGAGGAATCGCATCCGACATAATTATCCATCACTGATCCAATGCCTATGAGCTTTTCACATATTGTGCCTTGCTTAGTTACTTTACCGTTGCTAGTGTTACAATTACTACAAAACTGCTACTGCTACTTTTTCCACTATTAGCGTTACTTCCATACTACTTTGCTACTAAATACTTTGCTACAGATACTAAGTTATCCAGGTGTGGTTGAATTGACAACTCAACTGCTAATACTTGAGAATATTCTTTGGCTCTACTTGTGTCGAATCAATAAATTTGGGTTGAATACTCTACCCTCGAAAATTGTTGTGGCCCCCTATACTTGTGGGTTATCAATACTATTTTCTAGTGCCGTTGCCGGGGATCATAGCTCTATTCTTTGAGTCACTTGGGATTTATATCTGCTGGTCACTATGAAGAACTTGAAAGACAAAAGAAGTAAGATTTATCACTCAACTACGAGGGGAGGTAAGGAACTGCCATCTAGCTCTGCACTTGATTCTCCTTCTGTTATGAGTAAGCTTGCGACACCTAAACCTGCTTCTGCTATTAATTCTGATATGTCGCATGTTATTGATAATGCCAATTCTACTATGCATGATACTTATGATGAAACTACTTCTATGCTTGATACTACTGTGCCATTAGGTCAATATCTTGATGAACAACTTGCCAGGGTTAGAGAGAATGAAATTATTGAAGATAGTGATGATGAAGGTTCTCCCCCTAAGTATGAATTACCTATTGTTCCTAAGGCTTATGTTATGGATGAAGAAACTGCTAGAGATTTTCTTGCTTGCAATGATAGATCTGATCTTAAGAAGTTATTAGCTAAACTGAAACAGAAATCTCTGAACGCTAGAATGAAATATGACCCTGCTTTTGCTACTTCACCTATCTTTGTTACTGATAAGGATTATGAATTCTCTGTCGATCCTGAGATAATTACTTTGTTTGAATCTGATTCTTTTTATGAGTATGAATCTGAAACTGTTGTGGAACATCTTACTAAATTGAATGATATAGCCACCATGTTCACTAATGATGAGAAATCTCGCTACTATTATATCCTTAAGATATTTCCATTCCCATTAAAGGGTGATGCCAAAACTTGGTTTAATTCTCTTGATCCTAGTTGTGTGCATAGACCCCAGGATATGATTTATTACTTCTCTACTAAATATTTCCCTGCTCGTAAGAAACAAGCTGCTTTAAGGGAAATATATAATTTTGTGCAAATTGAAGAAGAGAGTCTCCCAAAAGATTGGGGGAGGCTTCTCCGGTTACTTAATGCTTTGCCTGATCATCCTCTTAAGAAAAATAAATTATTGATATCTTTTAGAATGGACTAATCGATACTTCCAAGGACCTCTTGGATAGTTGTGCTCATTGTGTTTTCAGGGAAAGAACAGTCGACAATGCTGAATTGCTATTGAATAATATGTTGACTAATGAAAATAATTGGACACTTCCTGAACCAACTCCCGAGCCAACTCCTAAACCAACTCCGAAGAAGAGAGGTGTTCTATTTCTCAGTCCTGAAGATATGCAAGAGGCAAAGAAATCTATGAAAGAAAAAGGTATTAAAGCTGAAGATGTTAAGAATTTACCTCCTATTGAAGAAATACATGGTCTTAATATACCACCTATTGAAGAAACACATGGTCTTGATAACCCTTCATAGGTAGTAAAGGTAAATTCTCTCTATAGATATGATAAAGTTGAAATTCCGTCTACTAAGTTTGCTAGCCAATGCTTGGATGAATTTGATGACTTTATGGATAGACAAGAGAACTTCAATGATTTTTTATGTTGGTAGAGAATTAAAGAGTAATGCATACATGATTGGAACCTTGAGTGATTATATGGCTAGAGTTAAAGGTGAACTTAAACTCATTAGTAAATATTCTTCAATGGTTACTACTCAAGCAGAACAAGTACTTAAAGCTCAAAGTGATTTGCTCGATGAATTAAATAATAAACATGATTTTGCTGTTAGAGTGGCTACTAGAACGGGTAAAATGACTCAGGAACCTTTGTATCCTGAAGGCCACCCTAAGAGAATTGAGCAAGATTCTCAGAGAAATAATGTAGATGCACCTAGTCCTTCTAAAAAGAAGAAAAAGAAAAATGATAGGACTTTGCATGCTTCTAGTGAACTTGTTGTTGACACACCTGAGAATCCCAATGATATTTCTATTTCTGATGCTGAAACACAATCTGGTGATGAACATGAACCAAGTGATAATGTTAATGTAATGTTCATGTTGATGCTCAACCTAGCAATAACAATGATGTAGAGATTGAACCTGATGTTGATCTTGATAACCCACAATCAAAGAATCAACTTTATGATAAGAGAGACTTTGTTGCTAGGAAGCACGGTAAAGAAAGAGAACCATGGGTTCAGAAACCCATGCCTTTTCCTCCTAAGCCATCCAAGAAAAAAGATGATGAGGATTTTGAGCGCTTTGATGAAATGATTAGACCTATCTTCTTATGTATGCGCTTAACTGATATGCAGAAAGTAAATCCTTATGCTAAAATACATGAAAGATATCATTACAAATAAAAGAAAGATACCGGAAGCTGAAATTTCCACCATGCTTGCTAATTACACTTTTAAAGGTGGAATACCTAAGAAATTTGGAGATCCAGGAGTACCAACTATACCATGCTGCATTAAAAGAAACTATGTTAAAACTATTTTATGTGATCTTGGAGCCGGTGTTAGTGTTATGCCTCGCTCATTATATCATAGACTTGAATTGAATAAGTTGACACCTACTGAAATATCTTTGCAAATGTGTAGGATCTTGAAGTATGTCTAGAGGGGGGGGGGGTGATTAGACTACTTGACCAATTAAAAACTTAACCTTTTCCCAATTTTAGTATTTGGCAGATTTTAGCTATTCTAGCACAAGTCAAGCAATCTTCACACAATTCAAGCAAGCATGCAAAGAGTATATGGGTAGCGGAAACTAAAGCATGCAACTTGCAAGAATGTAAAGGGGAAGGGTTTGGAGAATTCAAACGCGATTGGAGACACATATGTTTTTGTCGTGGTTCCGATAGGTGGTGCTATCGTACATCCACATTGATGGAGACTTCAACCCACAAAGGGTAACGGCTGTGCGAGTCCAGGGAGGGCTCCACCCAAGAAGGGTCCACGAAGAAGCAACCTTGTCTACCCACCATGGCCGTCGCCCACCAAGGACTTTCCTCACTAGTGGTAGATCTTCATGAAGTAGGCGATCTCCTTGCCCTTACAAACTCCTTGGTTCAACTCCACAATCTTGTCGGAGGCTCCCAAGTGACACCTAGCCAATCTAGGAGACACCACTCTCCAAGAAGTAACAAATGGTGCGTTGATGATGAACTCCTTGCTCTTGTGCTTCAAATGATAGTCTCCCCAACAATCAACTCTCTCTCACATGATTTGGATTTGGTGGAAAGAAGATTTGAGTGGAAAGCAACTTGGGGAAGGCTAGAGATCAAGATTCATATGGTAGGAATGGAATATCTTGGCCTCAACACATGAGTAGGTTGTTCTCTCTCAGAAATGGTAAGTTGGAAGTGTAGGTTTGTTCTGATGGCTCTCTCCGTGAATGAAGAGTGGGTGGAGGGGTATATATAGCCTCCACACAAAATCTAACCGTTACACACAATTTACCAATCTCGGTGGAACCGAATTAACAAACTCGGTCAGACCGATTTAGTAAACCTAGTGACTGTTAGGGTTTTTGGTGGGACCGACATGCAACTCGGTAGGACCGATATGGTTAGGGTTAGGGCATAACGTAATCTCGGTGAGACCGATTACACAAACTCAGTGAGACCGATTTTGGTAATAAGCTAACTAGAGAGTTGGTCAGGTAAACTCGGTGGGACCGATTCGCTCATTTTGGTGAGACCGAAATGTTACAAAAAGGAAATAGAGAGTTTACATTGCAATCTCGGTGGGACCGATCGCTCATTTCGGTTAGACCGAAACGTTATGAAGGGAAACAGAGAGATTACAATCCCATCTCGGTGAGACCGAGTGTGGGGACCCCGACTCGCAAGTCATGATCACCGAATGCACGTGTACAGTGATCCCAGAGATCAATGCTCACTGAACACACAGAAGCTGAATAACAAGAGTCTTACATCCATACATACCGTCTTACACAAATAGTGACCAACGTGGTCAAGTCTTACATCGATAAAGCCTTAAGGGCTGAACATCAAATGAAACATAGCAGCGGAAATCGTCGTCGATAAGTAGAACCCATGCCATCTGCCTTAACCCTACAGGCATTCTGACTGGGAACGTCCTAGTTCGCATGATCGTCTCCAAAGAACTCTTCTTCGAACTCCGGTTCTCCCATGCCTGGTCAATTAAATAACCAGTGGCAAGCCAATGAGTACTTTGAATGTACTCGCAAGCAACCCATGATTTGGTTCAAGGTACAGTAATGCATGACATAGGTAAAGTTTTGCATAAAGCTAGTTTTGAGTGCAGGACATGTTCAACATCCTATAAAGCATGCATCAAGAGAATTCAAGTAACCATAAGATCTGGTCACAGATATCAACATAAATAGAAAGGGGCACCAACCCATTTATCATAAACAGAGAGGGCACCAACCCATCTCAATCGTGTCAAGTCCTCTGACTTGATCCAAGACAACACCATCATCTCACACACACCGGGTTTGAAAACAAGTGGACGTAGCCCAAGAGCGGTTACCCAACTGTCCTTGACCGTGGACACGGCTATTCGAATAGTTTTACACTCTGTAGAGGTTGCACACTTTACCCACTAGATCCGGGGAACTTCCGTGTCATCCACGACCCGCGGTACCTCAAGTACCCGGGGTAGGCACCCGATCACTACCTTTCCCTAGACGATACTAACATGGAGTCCACTCGATTGGTAGTAACCCCCATGCCGAACATTTCACATCATAAAGTTGTGGAGCCTCGCTCCCATTTTCATCACATACCACAAGCACGGGGTACCAACGGTGTGTCCGGTGCCCTGTGAAAACAGTCATGGCCGCCCTACCTGGCACGACCCCGTCCCAAGAGAGAGCACCAACTCTCCCCCGTCACTAGTAATGCGGGCTCCAAGCTAGTATCGGTCTAGGTACTCAATAATGCCCTTTCCCATATAAGGGTAGAGTGGTCGCGCATGTAAGGTTGGAATAACGGTCGCAACTCCGACCAATCCGTTTTGAAAACAACACACACCTTCCTTGGCACACCACTTCGTCATCAAGTGGTCACCCATCTCATCATCTCCCTCGGGCATAGGTGGCACCCGACGGGGTTTTCGAAAAGACTTTTGAAATCACATTGCCTCCTTCACCATGCACAAACCCACCCCATTTGCGTAGCATCTACATTTGCATCCTATCTACTCCCACTGGCATAACCCTCATAAGAAGGTAGGGCCATGCACACTGCAAGTATCAACGAGGAAGTAATCGTGGTAACCAACCCACGTGGTTCACCATCTCATCATGATTCCGATGCATCGATAATAAAGAGCTAAAAATGACATGCATATAAAGGGGTATCATAGTCATGGTCAAAGGGCTGCTTGCCTTGGTTGGCTTGATCTTCAAAGTCTTCAGGCTCTGCTCCTCCTTCTTCCTCAGCTACCTCGTCAAACACGGGATCTAACGTCGCAAGAAAACAACGGGAAAATAAGACAATAATAAAAACAGAAAAGTCAAAGTGCTCACAAAAATGTCAACTTATTTTTGTAAAATACTAAGAGGAAGGCTAGGAAGGGGACAACTTTTGGTTTTGGTTCTGGAGCAGCAAAATAGGAGTTATGGATTTTCAAAGGCCTATTTAAATGCTAAAAACCACATTTAAATATTTACAGAGAATAAAAGGTGGTTGGATTTGAATGAAAGTTGCACCATTAAATAGGTTGCAATATTCTAGGAATTTAGAAATTGGAATCAATGCATTTGGATTAATATTCTGTCCTGTGGAATTTTTGGAAATAATACAGAAAAGGAAAAAGAGAAACGGCGCTGTGCCACTGGGCCAGAGAGGCCACAGCAGCAGCAGGCCCAGGGGGGGGGGGAACCCAGCCCACGCGGCCGCCACATCGAAGGCGTAAAGGCTGAATACGCCTTCAGCCGACGGCGGATCGGTGCGCGCGCGCGCGCATGTTTTAAACCTGACGGGTGGATCCCACCCGTCAGGGCGTGTGGCTGACGGGCCGGCCCCACGGCGGCCGTCGTCTACCTCCGGCCAGAGGCGACGGCGAGCTCGCCGGCGGCGATACAGGGCACGGGAAGGGGCGCGGAGGCTACCGTTGGACTCAGGAGTGAGTCGCGGTTCTGGTGGTGGTGGAGACGGTCGCCGGGGTGGCCTGCTTCGCCGGCGACGAGGTCCCGCGGCGGAGGTGCTTCGGGCGCCGGTGGTTCCGGCCGTTTCCGGCTGCAAAACGAGGGGGAAAGAGAGGGGAAAGCATCAGTGAGGCGAGGGGAGTCCAGTTCGAGAGAGAAAAGGAGCGGAGGAGGCCTGTACCCGCAGATCGACGGCGACCCGAGGCGGCGGAGCTCGAGCTCGATCTCGAGCTCGGGCGGCTCTGGAGAGAAGTGGGTGGTTCCGGGGGTGGATTGGGTGTGTGGAGGGGCGACAGGGAGGAAGAGAAGGGCTCGGGAGCGCCTTATATAGGCTGGCCGCGGTTCACCGTGGGCGTGGCCTACGGGCGCCCGCGGGATCGGCTCTGGAAGCCGTTGGAGAGAGGTTGGAGCTGTCCACGGCGCTCGTGGGGATGGAGTAGGGCGCCAGGGAGGAGGAGAGAGAGCGGGGGAGTGTTCTGGCGCCCGCGCGTGTGAGGCCGGCCATTGGCCGAGCCGGACGGCGTCAGGCACGCGCTGCAGGAGGGGAGAGAGAGAGAGAGACAATGGGGACGTCACGGCGGCGTGTCGCAGACGTCAAGACACATCAACTGGCGCGATGGGAAGGCACGAGGCGGTCGGGAGGCGCGGTGTCAACGGTCGGCGCTCTGGCAGGTGCTCCAGAGCGCGACTTTGGCCGGCATCCGCGGGTTTTCCGCGTCGCGCGCGCGTCCTTTTCTGTCTGGAGGCTACAGTGGAAGGGGGCAAAACCTGGAAAGAGCCTGGGATGCTCTGGGGTGCAGAGGGGAGAGAGAGAGGCTGGGAGAGAGAAGGGAAGTTGTTGTCCAGAGAGGACAAACGTGATTCCCTCCTTCCTCCACATTGCTTCCTCGGGTAGAAAAGTGTCTAAGTGACAGAGGGGAGTGAGGAGGGGTTGTGGCAAAAAGATGAACTCAAGGAGATTAGTGAAAGTGGCAAAAATAGGCTTTTTAGTATTTTGCCAGAAGGTGTTTGATGGAGTTTTGGGTAAGCTAATGACTCCCACTGGCCAAGATACTCCAAGGGGTGAAATGTCACATATATTTAGGGCCTTCCACCCATTTTGAGCTTATTTGGACAAAGTTGCCAATGCAACTTTTGCAAACCCTAGAAATGGGCAGAAATGGATTTGTGTAGATCCAGTGGAGTAAATCATTTCTCCTTGATGTGCCACTTGGTGTGGTAGCCTTATTTGGTCACATGATCAGGCTCACCAAAGTTGGGGTCCTGGAGAATAAGTTGGTAGTGCAAAGTAGTTCAAACTTGATTCTGGTCAGAGAGGGTTTTGAGGCACTTTGACCAAGACTTACTATTCTCCAACCTGTGCCATTTGGTCCAGATGCATCATTAGACCAATGAAGCATGTCCACCAAGTTTGAGCACATTTGGACATACTTGGCAATGTAAAGTTGATCAAACTTCAGAATGGACAGAGATAGTTTTGAGGGGTTTTGATGGTGTTATCTTGTTCTCCAAGTCATGAGACTTGGCAAGATCATCTAATATGTCATATGTGACATGATGGAATTTTCCTGGAATTTTTGGAGAATATTTCCTTTGTAAATATTTCAAAAGCTTGAAATATCCAGAAAGGGTTTTAGAGGGATTTGACCAATATTTTGAACATGACCAGGTGTTGAAACTCTTATATATGGACAATATATGTCCTATGAGTTACCCTAAATTTTATCAAATATTTTTGAAACAGTAAAGTAATTTTTTTCCTATTAAAGACCATTTCTGGCCTTAAGAAAAAGCCTTTAAATAAAATAGTAAAACAACTTTTAAAATTATATTTTTGTGGTTCCTGGGCATCCTATATCTAATAGGAGTCAAATATATTTTTGGAAAGATTTTTACTGCCCTTAATCAAGTACTTGCAGTGCAAACCTCAATTCAGGGGTTTTTGGAAAACTAATTTTAGAAAATACTTTCTGGCCAAATTATTTTTGTAAGAAAATTCCATATAGCACTATTCACATGGCATGGTCATTGGTCAGTAGCTTGGGGTAAGGAGATGGAATATAGAGGGTAGAGTAGTTGACTTCAAGAAGCACTTGAAAGAAACACAGAGAGAAAACCAACTCCAAATAAAAGCCAAATAATGCAAAAAAAAAAGTTTTTGTTGGTCCAAATTTTCATGCTGTAATAATGAAAATGAAATGTTACAAAATGCAGGGTGTAACAGACCTACCCCCCTTACAAGAATCTCGTCCCCGAGATTCCTAAACTAGGCTTAAAAGAGATACGGAAATTCGGATCTAAGGTAGTCTTCACGCTCCCAAGTTGCTTCTGCTTCAGTGTGGTTGCTCCATTGGACCTTGAAGTACTTGATGGTGCGGCTTCGAGTGCGTCGTTCAGCCTCATCCAGAATGCAGATGGGCCGCTCACGATAAGTCAAATCAGGTTGAAGATCAATGGCTTGATGATTGACGTCCTTGTAGAGGTCGGGCTTGTCTGGAACTTGGAGACACTTCCGGAGTTGTGACACGTGGAACACGTTGTGCACATCAGAAAGTTCAGGTGGAAGTTCCAACTGGTAAGCCACTCTCCCTCGTCGCTCAGTGATCTTGAAGGGCCCAATGTATCTCGGAGCGAGCTTTCCCTTGACATGAAAGCGCTGGGCTCCTTTGAGAGGGGTGACCCGGAGATAGACATGGTCTCCAACTCGGAAGTTTATGTCTCTGCGACGTGAGTCCGCATAGCTCTTCTGCCTTGACTTGGCAGACTTCAGACGCTCTCTGACAAGCTGGACTTGCTCTTCTGCTTCACGAAGGATATCAGGCCCAAAGACAAGTCCTTCTCCGGTCTCCGACCAGTTGAGAGGTGTACGGCACTTCCGCCCGTATAACACTTCAAATGGTGCCATCTGAAGGCTGGCCTGATAACTGTTGTTGTAAGAGAACTCGGCGAAAGGGAGGCAATCTTCCCACTTAGCTCCATAAGCTAAGACACAGGCTCGGAGCATGTCTTCGAGTATTTGATTCACTCGCTCGGTCTGACCTCCGGTCTGTGGGTGGAAAGCAGTGCTGAAGGACAACTTGGTCCCCATAGCCTCCTGGAATTTCTTCCAAAACCTTGAGGTGAACTGGGTTCCTCGATCTGACACAATCTCCTTGGGAACACCATGAAGGCTCACGATTCGGTTGATGTAGAGACTGGCTAACTGGTTCCCCTTGTAGGTCGTCTTGACAGGAATGAAGTGGGCCACCTTGGTCAAATGGTCAACGATGACCCATATTGAGTCATGTCCCTTGCTTGACCTGGGTAAACCGGTGATGAAGTCCATCCCGACTCTGTCCCACTTCCATTCAGGCACCTTAAGGGGTTGCAACAATCCAGCGGGTCGCTGATGCTCAGCTTTGACTCTCTGGCATACGTCGCATTTTGCAACATAGGTGGCAATCTCCCTTTTCATCCCGTGCCACCAAAATCTTTCCTTCAGGTCTTGATACATCTTGGTGCCTCCAGGGTGGATGGAATATGGGCTGTCATGAGCTTCTTGCAAGATCAGGTTCTTGAGCTCAACCTTGTTGGGCACGCAGATGCGATTCCCAAACCACACAATTCCTTCCTCATCTTCTGAGAATCCTGAGGCTTTGCCTGCCTTGATCTTCCTCTTGATGCCTTCAATACTCTCATGCCCCTTCTGAGCTTTCTTGATATCATCCATCAAGGTAGGCTTAACTTCGAGGCTGGCCAAGAATCCTGGTGCAACCAGTTCCAACCCGAAGCTTTCAAGTTCTTCATACAAGGCGGGTAGCTTGTGCTTTAGCATAGCATTCAAGGAGCAAGCCTTCCTGCTCAACGCGTCTGCTACCACATTAGCCTTTCCAGGGTGGTATTGAACACTGAGGTCATAATCCTTTATCAACTCCAGCCATCTTCTCTGCCTCATGTTCAATTCCCTCTGAGTGAAAATATACTTCAGACTTTTGTGATCCGTGTATACCTCACATCGCTTCCCCAAGAGGTAATGTCGCCAAGTCTTCAGGGCATGAACCACTGCTGCTAGCTCAAGGTCATGAGTAGCGTAGTTCTCTTCGTGAGGTCGTAGCTGCCTTGAAAGGTAGGCCACGACTCTGCCTTCTTGCATCAGAACACCTCCCAGTCCGATTCTTGACGCATCACAATATATCACAAACTCCTTGTGTATATCTGGTGTGGCCAGAACTGGAGCGGTGGTTAGCCTCTTCTTCAGCTCCTGGAAGCTTTCTTCGCACTTCGGCGTCCATTCGAACTTCTTGTCCTTCTTCAAGAGCTGAGTCATGGGTCGGGCAATGCTTGAGAATCCTTCAACGAACTTGCGGTAATATCCCGCGAGTCCGAGGAAGCTTCTGACTTCCTTCACATTGCTCGGGGATTGCCATTCAGTCACGGCTTCTATCTTGGCAGGGTCGACTGACAATCCCTCTTCTGTTAGAACATGTCCCAGAAATCCAACTTCACGCAGCCAGAATTCACACTTGCTGAACTTGGCATACAGTTGGTGCTCTCGAAGCTTGTCTAGGACCATCCTCAAGTGTTGCTCGTGCTCTTCTTCCGACTTCGAGAAGACAAGAATGTCATCAATGAAGACGACGACGAACTTGTCCAAATATTCCATGAAGACCTTATTCATGAGATACATGAAGTAAGCTGGGGCATTGGTCAACCCAAAGGACATGACCGTGCATTCATACAGGCCATATCTGGTTACGAATGCCGTCTTCGGAATATCTTGGGGTCTGATCTTCAGTTGGTAGTACCCAGATCTGAGGTCGATCTTGGAGAACACCTTGGCCCCATTGAGTTGATCAAACAGATCTTCAATCTTGGGAAGTGGGTACTTGTTCTTGATTGTAACCTCGTTGAGGGAGCGGTAGTCAATGCATAAGCGGATGGTACCGTCCTTCTTTGCCACAAACAGAACAGGTGATCCCCAAGGGGAGGCACTAGGGCGGATAAATCCCTTCCTCAACTGCTCTTCCAACTGCTTCTTCAATTCTGCTAACTCCTCCGATCCCATCCTATAAGGCTTCTTATAGATGGGTCCTGCTCCGGGTATGAGCTCGATGATGAACTCAATGTCTCGGTCAGGAGGCATTCCTGGTAGCTCATCAGGAAAAACATCGGGATACTCGCATACTACCGGCACTTGTTCCAATCCAACTTCAGTCAGACAGTTGGCTTGGTTGGCTTGAGCAGAAGAGGGGTTGGAGGCAAATTTGACTTTGACTCCTCGGTCATTGGTCATAGTGACCGTCCGGTTGGCGCAATCAATCAAGCCTTGGTGCTTGCTGAGCCAATCCATTCCCAAGATCACATCCAAGCCTTGTGATTTTAGGATGATAAGGTCTGCTAGGAAGTCTACCCCGTTAATGGTAATCCCGACTCCTTTACATCCTATCTTGGCTCTCATCTCTGCTCCGGGGGTTTGTACCACCATAGGGTTATTCAGGGGTGTAGGGGTCATGCCACTTTTTAATGCAAAACTTTGGGTGACAAAAGAATGCGTGGCTCCAGAATCAAACAAAACAGTTGCGGGTGCTGAATTGACAAGGAACGTACCCAGCACGACGTCCGGGTCTTCCTGGGCTTCTTCCGCGGTGACATGATTCACACGACCCCTGCCATTGTTGGGCAAGTTGCGGGGAGCTTGGTTCCTTGGTGGCATTCCACGGCCTTGTCCCGGGTTCTGCGCATTGGGGCGCGGGGCGTCAGGTTTCTTGTTGGGGCAATTCTTGGAGTAATGCCCTGGCTGTCCACATCCGAAACAAGTGACTTGATTGGGGACGACGCCCTTGCCAGCATTGTTATTGGGGTTGTTGTAAGCTGGCCTGGGGTTGGCATACTGCTGAGGTGGATAGTTGGTGCGAGGTGCAGGAGCTCTTGGCTGCTGATAGGTTGGCTTGACCGGGGCTGGCTGCCACGGGCGAGGCTTCTGGTTGCTGGAGCTACCCTTGCTGATCATCTTGCGCTTACGAGTGTCATCCAAGGCACGTCGCTTGTCCTCAAGCATGAGTGCCTTGTTCACCAGATCAGGAAAGGTTGGGCAGTCACACACAACAAGCGAGTACTGCAGAGTCTGGTTAAGGCCTTCCATGAAGCGCTCCCTTTTGGCAGCATCAGTGCTGACATCCTCAGGGGCATACCTTGAGAGAACACTGAACTTCTGCATGTACTCCTTGACAGTGCTACTACCTTGCTTCAGGGCTCGGAACTCACGCTTCTTGATGGCCATGATTCCAGAAGGGATGTGGGCCTTGCGGAATTCCGTCTTGAAGGTGTCCCAAGTGATGTCTTGCTCAACATGCATAGCCTTGAATCCATCCCACCAAGCTCTGGCAGTCCCCCCGAGACAGTGGGCAGCATACGCCACTTTATCACGGTCCTCAGTGCATCCGACTAGTGCCAGCAGATCCTCAATGGTGCGGACCCAGTCGTCTGCATCCAGGGGTTCAGCAGTCTCGATGAAAGTGGGTGGTGCATGCTTCTTGAATTCCACCAGTGTGGAACGTCCATGGCCGTGCCCCGCCGGCTGGCGGTTGACAGCCTGAGCAATCATCTGGAGGGCTGCAGTGTTGGCTTGGCGCTCCTCTCGAAAGGCTTGGAGAAGCTGAGCCATATCCATGCTTGGAGGAGGTGGTGGTGGTGGAGTCTGTCCTTGGGCTTGGTCCTGGCTGGCTCCGGCCTCAGCAGAACCTCCGGCTTCTTGCGGCTGGGTAGAGGTACCAGTACGTGTTACAACAGGCATCCTGTTGGAGCGGTCAAGGTCTCATGATTGGGAACAACAATGAGGGAAAGCAGTATAGATGGAATGCCTAGTAAGGGGGTGGTGTGACACAATTAAGTTAAACAAAGGCCAGAAGGGCCAAACTCATGCATTAAAACCAAATGAGGAATGTAGTCGTTTACAAGTTCCCGAAGGGAAAGTACGACTTCATGAAAGCAAGCTGAACGCAAACGCAACATAACATGGTTTCACAAGAACCATTACAAGGACTCGACTTCGCAAAAGGGGTACACGACCTATCCTACCATAGGCTACGAGCTAGCCTATCCTAGTCCTGAACGGAGTCTAAGTGGTGGAATGCTCGGTCGGGTATTCTGGCTCCTCTGGGTCTTCCTCCTCATCTTCATCTGTCTTGGTCTCCTCATCACTTGAGGAAGCGGGGGAGTGAAGGAGCTGAACACGGCGCTGCTTTGCTGGTGGCGTCTTGAAGAGGTTGCGGTACTCCTTTGCCGTCATACGGCGTTGCTGAGGTGGTCCCTCGGCATGTGCGACCTGTGGGGGTCGTCCGCCTCGATACGCTACTGCGGGCTGTCCAGGGGGCGCTCCATCCTTCTTGATCCTGTCTGCCTTCATCTGAACTATGCGGAGGAGCTCCTTGGTCTCGCGGAGTTCCTTCCGAAGCTCCGTCGACACCGAGGCCAGGTGTTGTGCCAGACTGTCGGCACACAAGCTGAAGTAGGTCTGGAAGCGGAGAGAAAGTCCCTCGTCCAAGGGTGGTGCTGGTGCGCTGCTCTCGTCATCACCTTCCTTACGATAAGGCAGGTAACGAGTGGCTGGCTCTCTCGCCATCTCTGGCAGGAGATCCCGGAGGCGAGTCAGCGCCTTGAGGGCAGCAGTCTCCACGGCGAGAAGCAGTGTCGCCATCTGGGGTCCCTCAAAGAACCAGCTCGTCGGGGCGTCATTCGCCCTCACGACTACCTCCACGTGATACTCCCTCTTGGTGCTGTCGACCCAGTGCTCGTGGTAGGAGAAGGTGGGGACTCGAGTGAACTGGCACTTCCTGAGGCTATCCTCAAGAAGCACAGGAAACCCAGTGGTCAGGAAGTCCTCGGGTACGGCGGCCATCTACAAAAAGTGGAAGGGAAGGGTCAATAAAGGAATGTGACCTATGTTTGGGATACTAACATAAACATAGGTATATGGGTAACCTGGTGGATAGTCTCGCTCTAACTAACGTCCATGCTAACTAAGGCTTCCTACAGTCAGGATGGCTCTGATACCAGCTCTGTGGGGACCCCGACTCGCAAGTCGTGATCACCGAATGCACGTGTACAGTGATCCCAGAGATCAATGCTCACTGAACACACAGAAGCTGAATAACAAGAGTCTTACATCCATACATACCGTCTTACACAAATAGTGACCAACATGGTCAAGTCTTACATCGATAAAGCCTTAAGGGCTGAACATCAAATGAAACATAGCAGCGGAAATCGTCGTCGATAAGTAGAACCCATGCCATCTGCCTTAACCCTACAGGCATTCTGACTGGGAACGTCCTAGTTCGCATGATCGTCTCCAAAGAACTCTTCTTCGAACTCCGGTTCTCCCATGCCTGGTCAATTAAATAACCAGTGGCAAGCCAATGAGTACTTTGAATGTACTCGCAAGCAACCCATGATTTGGTTCAAGGTACAGTAATGCATGACATAGGTAAAGTTTTGCATAAAGCTAGTTTTGAGTGCAGGACATGTTCAACATCCTATAAAGCATGCATCAAGAGAATTCAAGTAACCATAAGATCTGGTCACAGATATCAACATAAATAGAAAGGGGCACCAACCCATTTATCATAAACAGAGAGGGCACCAACCCATCTCAATCGTGTCAAGTCCTCTGACTTGATCCAAGACAACACCATCATCTCACACACACCGGGTTTGAAAACAAGTGGACGTAGCCCAAGAGCGGTTACCCAACTGTCCTTGACCGTGGACACGGCTATTCGAATAGTTTTACACTCTGCAGAGGTTGCACACTTTACCCACTAGATCCGGGGAACTTCCGTGTCATCCACGACCCGCGGTACCTCAAGTACCCGGGGTAAGCACCCGATCACTACCTTTCCCTAGACGACACTAACATGGAGTCCACTCGATTGGTAGTAACCCCCGTGCCGAACATTTCACATCATAAAGTTGTGGAGCCTCGCTCCCATTTTCATCACATACCACAAGCACGGGGTACCAACGGTGTGTCCGGTGCCCTGTGAAAACAGTCATGGCCGCCCTACCTGGCACGACCCCGTCCCAAGAGAGAGCACCAACTCTCCCCCGTCACTAGTAATGCGGGCTCCAAGCTAGTATCGGTCTAGGTACTCAATAATGCCCTTTCCCATATAAGGGTAGAGTGGTCGCGCATGTAAGGTTGGAATAACGGTCGCAACTCCGACCAATCCGTTTTGAAAACAACACACACCTTCCTTGGCACACCACTTCGTCATCAAGTGGTCACCCATCTCATCATCTCCCTCGGGCATAGGTGGCACCCGACGGGGTTTTCGAAAAGACTTTTGAAATCACATTGCCTCCTTCACCATGCACAAACCCACCCCATTTGCGTAGCATCTACATTTGCATCCTATCTACTCCCACCGGCATAACCCTCATAAGAAGGTAGGGCCATGCACACTGCAAGTATCAACGAGGAAGTAATCGTGGTAACCAACCCACGTGGTTCACCATCTCATCATGATTCCGATGCATCGATAATAAAGAGCTAAAAATGACATGCATATAAAGGGGTATCATAGTCATGGTCAAAGGGCTGCTTGCCTTGGTTGGCTTGATCTTCAAAGTCTTCAGGCTCTGCTCCTCCTTCTTCCTCAGCTACCTCGTCAAACACGGGATCTAACGTCGCAAGAAAACAACGGGAAAATAAGACAATAATAAAAACAGAAAAGTCAAAGTGCTCACAAAAATGTCAACTTATTTTTGTAAAATACTAAGAGGAAGGCTAGGAAGGGGACAACTTTTGGTTTTGGTTTTGGAGCAGCAAAATAGGAGTTATGGATTTTCAAAGGCCTATTTAAATGCTAAAAACCACATTTAAATATTTACAGAGAATAAAAGGTGGTTGGATTTGAATGAAAGTTGCACCATTAAATAGGTTGCAATATTCTAGGAATTTAGAAATTGGAATCAATGCATTTGGATTAATATTCTGTCCTGTGGAATTTTTGGAAATAATACAGAAAAGGAAAAAGAGAAACGGCGCTGTGCCACTGGGCCAGAGAGGCCACAGCAGCAGCAGGCCCAGGGGGGGGGAAACCCAGCCCACGCGGCCGCCACATCGAAGGCGTAAAGGCTGAATACGCCTTCAGCCGACGGCGGATCGGTGCGCGCGCGCGCGCACGTTTTAAACCTGACGGGTGGATCCCACCCGTCAGGGCGTGTGGCTGACGGGCCGGCCCCACGGCGGCCGTCGTCTACCTCCGGCCAGAGGCGACGGCGAGCTCGCCGGCGGCGATACAGGGCACGGGAAGGGGCGCGGAGGCTACCGTTGGACTCAGGAGCGAGTCGCGGTTCTGGTGGTGGTGGAGACGGTCGCCGGGGTGGCCTGCTTCGCCGGCGACGAGGTCCCGCGGCGGAGGTGCTTCGGGCGCCGGTGGTTCCGGCCGTTTCCGGCTGCAAAACAAGGGGGAAAGAGAGGGGAAAGCATCAGTGAGGCGAGGGGAGTCCAGTTCGAGAGAGAAAAGGAGCGGAGGAGGCCTGTACCCGCAGATCGACGGCGACCCGAGGCGGCGGAGCTCGAGCTCGATCTCGAGCTCGGGCGGCTCTGGAGAGAAGTGGGTGGTTCCGGGGGTGGATTGGGTGTGTGGAGGGGCGACAGGGAGGAAGAGAAGGGCTCGGGAGCGCCTTATATAGGCTGGCCGCGGTTCACCGTGGGCGTGGCCTACGGGCGCCCGCGGGATCGGCTCTGGAAGCCGTTGGAGAGAGGTTGGAGCTGTCCACGGCGCTCGTGGGGATGGAGTAGGGCGCCAGGGAGGAGGAGAGAGAGCGGGGGAGTGTTCTGGCGCCCGCGCGTGTGAGGCCGGCCATTGGCCGAGCCGGACGGCGTCGGGCACGCGCTGCAGGAGGGGAGAGAGAGGGAGAGACAATGGGGACGGCACGGCGGCGTGTCGCAGACGTCGAGACACATCAACTGGCGCGATGGGAAGGCACGAGGCGGTCGGGAGGCGCGGTGTCAACGGTCGGCGCTCTGGCAGGCGCTCCAGAGCGCGACTTTGGCCGGCATCCGCGGGTTTTCCGCGTCGCGCGCGCGTCCTTTTCTGTCTGGAGGCTACAGTGGAAGGGGGCAAAACCTGGAAAGAGCCTGGGATGCTCTGGGGTGCAGAGGGGAGAGAGAGAGGCTGGGAGAGAGAAGGGAAGCTGTTGTCCAGAGAGGACAAACGTGATTCCCTCCTTCCTCCACATTGCTTCCTCGGGTAGAAAAGTGTCTAAGTGACAGAGGGGAGTGAGGAGGGGTTGTGGCAAAAAGATGAACTCAAGGAGATTAGTGAAAGTGGCAAAAATAGGCTTTTTAGTATTTTGCCAGAAGGTGTTTGATGGAGTTTTGGGTAAGCTAATGACTCCCACTGGCCAAGATACTCCAAGGGGTGAAATGTCACATATATTTAGGGCCTTCCACCCATTTTGAGCTTATTTGGACAAAGTTGCCAATGCAACTTTTGCAAACCCTAGAAATGGGCAGAAATGGATTTGTGTAGATCCAGTGGAGTAAATCATTTCTCCTTGATGTGCCACTTGGTGTGGTAGCCTTATTTGGTCACATGATCAGGCTCACCAAAGTTGGGGTCCTGGAGAAAAAGTTGGTAGTGCAAAGTAGTTCAAACTTGATTCTGGTCAGAGAGGGTTTTGAGGCACTTTGACCAAGACTTCCTATTCTCCAACCTGTGCCATTTGGTCCAGATGCATCATTAGACCAATGAAGCATGTCCACCAAGTTTGAGCACATTTGGACATACTTGGCAATGTAAAGTTGATCAAACTTCAGAATGGACAGAGATAGTTTTGAGGGGTTTTGATGGTGTTATCTTGTTCTCCAAGTCATGAGACTTGGCAAGATCATCTAATATGTCATATGTGACATGATGGAATTTTCCTGGAATTTTTGGAGAATATTTCCTTTGTAAATATTTCAAAAGCTTGAAATATCCAGAAAGGGTTTTAGAGGGATTTGACCAATATTTTGAACATGACCAGGTGTTGAAACTCTTATATATGGACAATATATGTCCTATGAGTTTCCCTAAATTTTGTCAAATATTTTTGAAACAGTAAAGTAATTTTTCCCTATTAAAGACCATTTCTGGCCTTAAGAAAAAGCCTTTAAATAAAATAGAACAGTAACTTTTAAAATTATATTTTTGTGGTTCCTGGGCATCCTATATCTAATAGGAGTCAAATATATTTTTGGAAAGATTTTTACTGCCCTTAATCAAGTACTTGCAGTGCAAACCTCAATTCAGGGGTTTTTGGAAAACTAATTTTAGAAAATACTTTCTGGCCAAATTATTTTTGTAAGAAAATTCCATATAGCACTATTCACATGGCATGGTCATTGGTCAGGAGCTTGGGGTAAGGAGATGGAATATAGAGGGTAGAGTAGTTGACTTCAAGAAGCACTTGAAAGAAACACAGAGAGAAAACCAACTCCAAATAAAAGCCAAAAAATGCAAAAAGTTTTTGTTGGTCCAAATTTTCATGCTTTAATAATGAAAATGAAATGTTACAAAATGCACGGGTGTGACAGACCTACCCCCCTTACAAGAATCTCGTCCCCGAGATTCCTAAACTAGGCTTAAAAGAGATACGGAAATTCGGATCTAAGGTAGTCTTCACGCTCCCAAGTTGCTTCTGCTTCAGTGTGGTTGCTCCATTGGACCTTGAAGTACTTGATGGTGCGGCTTCGAGTGCGTCGTTCAGCCTCATCCAGAATGCAGATGGGCCGCTCACGATAAGTCAAATCAGGTTGAAGATCAATGGCTTGATGATTGACGTCCTTGTAGAGGTCGGGCTTGTCTGGAACTTGGAGACACTTCCGGAGTTGTGACACGTGGAACACGTTGTGCACATCAGAAAGTTCAGGTGGAAGTTCCAACTGGTAAGCCACCTCCCCTCGTCGCTCAGTGATCTTGAAGGGCCCAATGTATCTCGGAGCGAGCTTTCCCTTGACATGAAAGCGCTGGGCTCCTTTGAGAGGGGTGACCCGGAGATAGACATGGTCTCCAACTCGGAAGTTTATGTCTCTGCGACGTGAGTCCGCATAGCTCTTCTGCCTTGACTTGGCAGACTTCAGACGCTCTCTGACAAGCTGGACTTGCTCTTCTGCTTCACGAAGGATATCAGGCCCAAAGACAAGTCCTTCTCCGGTCTCCGACCAGTTGAGAGGTGTACGGCACTTCCGCCCGTATAACACTTCAAATGGTGCCATCTGAAGGCTGGCCTGATAACTGTTGTTGTAAGAGAACTCGGCGAAAGGGAGGCAATCTTCCCACTTAGCTCCATAAGCTAAGACACAGGCTCGGAGCATGTCTTCGAGTATTTGATTCACTCGCTCGGTCTGACCTCCGGTCTGTGGGTGGAAAGCAGTGCTGAAGGACAACTTGGTCCCCATAGCCTCCTGGAATTTCTTCCAAAACCTTGAGGTGAACTGGGTTCCTCGATCTGACACAATCTCCTTGGGAACACCATGAAGGCTCACGATTCGGTTGATGTAGAGACTGGCTAACTGGTTCCCCTTGTAGGTCGTCTTGACAGGAATGAAGTGGGCCACCTTGGTCAAATGGTCAACGATGACCCATATTGAGTCATGTCCCTTGCTTGACCTGGGTAAACCGGTGATGAAGTCCATCCCGACTCTGTCCCACTTCCATTCAGGCACCTTAAGGGGTTGCAACAATCCAGCGGGTCGCTGATGCTCAGCTTTGACTCTCTGGCATACGTCGCATTTTGCAACATAGGTGGCAATCTCCCTTTTCATCCCGTGCCACCAAAATCTTTCCTTCAGGTCTTGATACATCTTGGTGCCTCCAGGGTGGATGGAATATGGGCTGTCATGAGCTTCTTGCAAGATCAGGTTCTTGAGCTCAACCTTGTTGGGCACGCAGATGCGATTCCCAAACCACACAATTCCTTCCTCATCTTCTGAGAATCCTGAGGCTTTGCCTGCCTTGATCTTCCTCTTGATGCCTTCAATACTCTCATGCCCCTTCTGAGCTTTCTTGATATCATCCATCAAGGTAGGCTTAACTTCGAGGCTGGCCAAGAATCCTGGTGCAACCAGTTCCAACCCGAAGCTTTCAAGTTCTTCATACAAGGCGGGTAGCTTGTGCTTTAGCATAGCATTCAAGGAGCAAGCCTTCCTGCTCAACGCGTCTGCTACCACATTAGCCTTTCCAGGGTGGTATTGAACACTGAGGTCATAATCCTTTATCAACTCCAGCCATCTTCTCTGCCTCATGTTCAATTCCCTCTGAGTGAAAATATACTTCAGACTTTTGTGATCCGTGTATACCTCACATCGCTTCCCCAAGAGGTAATGTCGCCAAGTCTTCAGGGCATGAACCACTGCTGCTAGCTCAAGGTCATGAGTAGCGTAGTTCTCTTCGTGAGGTCGTAGCTGCCTTGAAAGGTAGGCCACGACTCTGCCTTCTTGCATCAGAACACCTCCCAGTCCGATTCTTGACGCATCACAATATATCACAAACTCCTTGTGTATATCTGGTGTGGCCAGAACTGGAGCGGTGGTTAGCCTCTTCTTCAGCTCCTGGAAGCTTTCTTCGCACTTCGGCGTCCATTCGAACTTCTTGTCCTTCTTCAAGAGCTGAGTCATGGGTCGGGCAATGCTTGAGAATCCTTCAACGAACTTGCGGTAATATCCCGCGAGTCCGAGGAAGCTTCTGACTTCCTTCACATTGCTCGGGGATTGCCATTCAGTCACGGCTTCTATCTTGGCAGGGTCGACTGACAATCCCTCTTCTGTTAGAACATGTCCCAGAAATCCAACTTCACGCAGCCAGAATTCACACTTGCTGAACTTGGCATACAGTTGGTGCTCTCGAAGCTTGTCTAGGACCATCCTCAAGTGTTGCTCGTGCTCTTCTTCCGACTTCGAGAAGACAAGAATGTCATCAATGAAGACGACGACGAACTTGTCCAAATATTCCATGAAGACCTTATTCATGAGATACATGAAGTAAGCTGGGGCATTGGTCAACCCAAAGGACATGACCGTGCATTCATACAGGCCATATCTGGTTACGAATGCCGTCTTCGGAATATCTTGGGGTCTGATCTTCAGTTGGTAGTACCCAGATCTGAGGTCGATCTTGGAGAACACCTTGGCCCCATTGAGTTGATCAAACAGATCTTCAATCTTGGGAAGTGGGTACTTGTTCTTGATTGTAACCTCGTTGAGGGAGCGGTAGTCAATGCATAAGCGGATGGTACCGTCCTTCTTTGCCACAAACAGAACAGGTGATCCCCAAGGGGAGGCACTAGGGCGGATAAATCGCTTCCTCAACTGCTCTTCCAACTGCTTCTTCAATTCTGCTAACTCCTCCGATCCCATCCTATAAGGCTTCTTATAGATGGGTCCTGCTCCGGGTATGAGCTCGATGATGAACTCAATGTCTCGGTCAGGAGGCATTCCTGGTAGCTCATCAGGAAAAACATCGGGATACTCGCATACTACCGGCACTTGTTCCAATCCAACTCCAAATAAAAGCCAAAAAAAAATGCAAAAAGTTTTTGTTGGTCCAAATTTTCATGCTTTAATAATGAAAATGAAATGTTACAAAATGCACGGTGTGACACCGAGATCCCTATCGGTGAAACCGATTTGCCTAGGGTTTGTGGCAGTGGCTATGACATCTAAACTCGATGGCGCCGGATAGAAAGAATCGGTGGGGCCGAGTTTGACTTTTGGTTTGGGTCATATGTGGATATGAGAAAGTAGTTGAGGATTTTTGGAGCATATCACTAAGCACTGTGGAGCAAGAAACTCATTAAGCAACACCTCATCCCTCCTTGATAGTATTGGCTTTTCCTATAGACTCAATGTGATCTTGGATCGCTAAAATATAAAATGCAGAGTCTTGAGCTTTTGAGCTTGAGCCAATCCCTTTGTCCTTAGTATTTTGAGGGATCCACTTTCTTCATCCATGCCATGCCATTCATTGAGCTTTCTTGAAATATTTGTCTTGGAATAGTATTAGCTCAATGAGCTATATGTTGTTAGGAATTACCAAAACCACCTAGGGATAGTTGCACTTTCAATCTCCCCATTTTTGGTAATTGATGACAATATATAGATCAAAGCTTCGACAAATGATAATAATATTTAAAAACATCGTCACTTTGAGAAGTATGTGGTAAGCAAGAGCTCCCCCTAAATTTGTGCATAGTTTTAAGATTTGCTTTGGACTGGAAATGCACAAGGAGTTAGGCTCATGGGTTACTCTTCCATGTCACATACATCTTGGTGGAGTGCACAAAATAATAAAGATTGAATACATGCACTCATCACCAAGCAAAGTGAATGATCATATAGAGATAAATGGGATAATGTCATCCAACAAGCATAAGTGTAGCTTATGATCAAACACATGATCATCAATGTCTCACACAGGCAATAACATAGTATCTCAAACAAGCAAAAGCAAATAAAGTTCAACCACCAAAACAAGAGAGAACAAAAGCAAACTCTCTCTCGAAGCCTATGATCTATACATTTTTCTCCCCCTTTGGCAACAAGTTACCAAAAAGTTCATAGAAAATGCATAGTACTATGTCGTCTCTCAGGCTTGGTCTTGGTGTGGTGGTGTAGAGATGGCTCCTCGGACGAAAGCTTCTATTGATGTGGATGGAGATAGAGGTGTAGGTGCTGAAGCTGGTTGCACTGGAGCTGTAGGACCTGTAGCTGGTGCAGATGAAGTGGCTCTGGAGTCTGTCACTGGCACTGTAGCTGATCTGTGAGATCTAGGCACTCTGGGAAATGCATCTGTTGTCGTCCTGCCCTTCCTCTCCTGCATGTCATCCTGAAGCTGCTCAACAACAGATTGGATCTCAGTAACTTTCATGTCCAAGTCATAGAACTTCTGCTCCATGATCCTCTCCAGGCTCTCCTGGTTTTGAGTCAAGGTGGCCAGCCCTTTCTCAATCCTCAGAGTGGATGCAATCAAGTAGCCTAGTTGATCTTGTTTGCTCTTCAAAAAGTACTGAGATGCCTCTTCCATGGTTGGCATCTTGGTAGCCTTCTCTGTCCTTGCCTTCTCCTTCTTCTCTTGTGCTTGCACTGAAGATGGTTCATCCTCATTCATCACAACTTCATTGTCCTCAAAGTCTGGACAGATAGGAAAGTGTTCCTTATCCAACTGATATGTGCCTGTGCCCATCTTCAAGTTGATCAGCTCCTGGATTTGTGGGGCATACCCACAGCTTCTCTTCTAGTCTGCTGCTGTCCTCTTGATAGTCTCAACTATGAGGCTCATGACCTTGAACTTCTGAGGCACATCAAATATGTGAAGCAAGTTGATAGCATGTCCTCTAATCATGTTGTGGTCACCTGACTTGGGCAAGAGAGTGTGTTTGAGGATCCACTTGATTGTTGACAGTCCTGCCAGAAGATAGTGTATAGATCCAAACTGATGAGTCTCAAGAGCTTTATTTGGGATCTCTTTGTACATGTGTGCCATGGAATTGTGATCCTTCTTCTTCTTGGCATAGACATCCAAGTCATCTTCACTCTCCCTAGGGGCATTGATAAGGTTTACCCATTCCTCAATAGTTGATTGGTACCTTGTACCTTCAGACATCCATATATACTATCCTGCCATCTGGATAGAAGTGTGCTGTGGAGTAGAATTGCATTATGAGCTCGTCATTCCACTTTGTGAACTTCTGTCCTAGAAAGTCTGCAACTCCACAAGCACTGAAGCTGTCATACACTCTAGGATAGTGTTCCTCATTCTCCTTGATGAATTTCCAGTCAACCCACCTCATGTCACAAACAATTGGCTTCTTGTCCAACAGCACAGTCTCATAGAAATCCTGCTGTTCCTTAGTGTGGAACCAGCTGTAATCAACAGCAGTCCTTCTCCTGATTGCATATGGATCTGACAATCTCCATTGTATAAGCCCTGCATCCTTCCTCAGCTTCATGTTCTCAGCCACTGGATGAGCATCATTGTGGTCTGGAATCTTGGGTTTCAGCTTCCTCAAAATTTGTCCTTCAACTTCTTCTTCAACAGCAACTTCAGGCATTGGGGCCTTCTTCTTCTCAGCAGCTGGTATGTTCCTGGTATTCCTCTTGGGTGCAGTCTTTGGCTTGGAAGCAGCTTTTGGTGCTTCTTTGGGCTTTGATGATGCAGCCCCTGACCTTATAGCATCACCCATAAGCTTTTGAGCCTTGGGTGCTGGTGCAACAACCTCTTCTTCCTCCTCCTCCATCATGGAAGGTTGTCCAACAACTCTGGCCATGGTCTTCTTGACCCTTTCCTTCCTCTTCTTCCCTTCTGCAGCAGCCTCTTTGGGTTCAGATGTCTCTAGCACATGAGTAGAGGCTGTGGCTTTAGACATGGGAGTCCTCTTAGCTGGCACCTTGATCTTCATTCCAGGCTAAGTAGTTGCAGCTGTGCCATACTCCTTTCTGAGCACTTTCTTCTTAGAAGTGGCTTCATCCTCAGCTGCCACATAATCTTCATCCTCAGATTCTGAGGTTTTCTTCTTTCTGGCCCTGGTGGCAGCTTTGGGCAAGTTGCTTGGGGTGCTCCTGCTGCCATCATCTGAGCTGCTAGAGGGACTAGTGCCCTCACTCATGTGAATTTGCTCTTCTGACTTGTTCTGGCTATCACTTTGGTCTGACATACTGCAAACACTGACTGCTGACCCTATGAATAGTTATAGATGAGATAGAATGGATGAGCATCACAAAATACAGAGGTTTTTGCAAAAGAATGATTCAAAAACTTAGTTTTAGTTTTCCATAGAAAGCATTTTGAATCAACCGATTTGTAAACTCGATGATACCGAAGCAGCTGTTGGAACCTAAACTAGTGAACTCGGTCAGACCGAGTCACAGTTCGGTGGCACCTAGACTGCTAGGGTTTCACAAAGTCCTGAACTCGGTCACACCGATTTGCAATTCTCGGTCAGACCGAGAATCACTTGTGCAATGGCCTTAGCCGAATCGGTGGAACTGAGTTTTTCAACTCGGTGGGTCCGAGATGGTTTCGGCAGAAACCTAACCCTAAATTTCCAAATCGCATCTATTCTAAGGATTGTTTTGAGTGGATAGAGTCATTTCAATCGTGGCAAGAATCATTATGAACACAATGTCCTAGGAATTGGACGGGGATAGCACTGTGATCGAGTCCATACCCTAGCTTGGCGATGAACTCGCTACGGCGGCAACAACGGGGTTGAATTTCGTTGACAGCGGCGGAGACCAGCGACAGGAGGCGGCTGGCGACGAAGTCGACGATCCGGAGACCTAGAAGGCAAAGCGAGCTATGCGCGAGCGAAGGGGTTTGGAGAAAGTTTTCCAAATTTTTCCTGTGAGTATATATAGCCCGACCCAGTCGGTGTGACCGAGTGGAACAACTCGGTGGTACCAAGATGCATAACTGTTGACAGTTACAGCAACTCAGTGAGACCGAAAAGTTCAAATCGGTTGCACCGAGATTGAAAACCTAGATTGACTTAGTGATCTCGGTATGACCAAAATGGAAGAATCGGTCAGACCGAAATGCACAAAGAAGTTTTGGAAGTTTAAGTCCATGACGAATCGGGGACTCCGAGTGCTCCTCACACAGAGTGGTTCGAATCTAACTTGATCAAATTTTGTGATGTAGCATGAATAGAGTTTGAGACAAGAAAAACATAGATAGCTAGAGAAGGTTCTTAGGCATTCTTGTTCATCCACTTGGCAAAAGAAAAAGAAACCAAACAATCAAAGCAACAAGTGGATGTCCCCGAATGATTTAAATATGCAACCAACATGCTCACACAATAAAATGGCAAATGAAATATGTGGCAAAGCATGGACAACCAATTCTAGCATCTATCAAATAATTGGCAATGACTAGGTCATCTATATATGAGTATATTGACTTAGGAGTCAAATGAGAACATTTGATCATAGGTCATACTCATCGTTTAAGCTCAAGTGGGGTTACCACTTTTACATAGTGCATTGATGTGTTCACACCATTAGAGTTGCTTTGACTCAATTCTTAGAGTTAAGCTCCCCCTAGATGTGAGATCCCCCCTTAGAGGGATGAACTAACCTTGGGTTTTGTCGATGATGACTTCATGTAGGTGTTGAAGATGTGGATGCTCAATGTTGATGAAGATCATTTGGAGCAATCCTTTGGAGTGAGTTGCACTTTCAATACCTACACGGGTTAGTCACACAAGGAACAAACAAGGATATCCATAGACATAGAGTGATGCACACACAAGATGATGTCCATGAAAGCATTAGGTTACCTTGTCCCTTGTCTTACCAACAAGAGGGTTTGTGACTCCTTGAACTAGTGCAAGATGTGGAAGTTGATTGCACTTGTCCTTGCCAAAATGATATGAGTGAAGAATGTTGGCGGAGTCACCCTCAAGAACTCTCTAGTTCATCTTCTTCGGGATCCACATCATCTTGATGGGAATCCTTGGAGTTGTAGTCATACTTGATGAAGTAGAACTTGACGTAGTCTTGGGAACCCACTTGACCAAGGCCTTAGGAGCTTCTTCAAATGCATCAATCTCCTCTTGAAGCTTGTCCTTGCCTTTTTGCTTGTGGTCTTGTGGTGGAAGATCATCTTGAGCTTGTGTTCCCTTGAAGGAAGTAGGATCATACTTCTCTTGTTGAGGAACAAACTTCGTCTTGCATTGAACTTTCGTTCAAAACCAACACCTTGGTTCTTCCGGTGCCTTCCTTGCTTGCGTACAATTTCCTCAAATTTCTTACTTCCGGCAAGGCTCTTGTAAACACCTTTCTCTATAATTCCCTTCAATAAGCTATTTTCTTGCTCAAGTGTAACTTGGCTAAGAGAATCATTAGTGGAATCAAGAGAACTACTAGAAGCAACAATATTGGATTTAACATGATGATTGTTACTAGTAGAGGAAGAATCTTTCTTGTTTTTTTTACTAGACTTGACTTGAGGCATGTAAGTAGATAAGAGTAAACGCTTGGCAATGTAAGAAGGACTTTTCTTGCGAAGATCATCATTGATTGCCTTTAAGAACTCATGCTCTTGCTCAAGGTTGAGCTTTTCAAAGCGTAACTTCTCATGAGCCCTTAAAAGTTCTTGATGATCTTCGAAGATAGTTTCATGAGCTAACTTAAGAGTGTTTAGTTCTTTAGTTAGAAGCTCAATCTTCAGCTTATCATTGTCATTCGTTTTATCTTGATTAGCATGATTAATTGACGTTTCATTATAGTATTCATCACTAGAGTTGTCAACAAGTAAATCATCATCACCTAACAAGTCATCTTCATCACTATTGAAATCAACATACTCGGGGTGTGTTACCTTAGGGCCTTTAGCCATGAAGCATGTTCCAAGTCCTTAATTTGGTGAATCAAATATGTCGTAGGAGTTGGTTGACACAAGTGCTAGACCGACAACACCTTCATCTTGAGTATGTTCGGAGTCAGAGTGATAACTTCTCTCGGAGTGATGTTCAGAGTCGGAACCGGATACCCATTCACCAACATGAGCTTGATGTCTTCGTTTTGTGTAGCTCCTTCATGACTTGTCCTTCCTTTCCGAATCCTTGCTTCTCCGGGATGTTCTTCATTCATAATGATCATCTCTACTCCTTCTCTCTCCTGGCGGTGATTCTTCTCTTCTACTTCTTCTCTTGGGAGAATCTTCTCTTCTTTTGTAGGGTGTCGTACACTCATTGGAATAGTGTCCGGGTCTCCCACAATTGTAGCAATTGCGCTCTCGACTAGAAGATCTTTTGTCATTGTAGGACCTTCACTTAGAGCTTCTCTCTTTGCTTCTACTCTTGTAGAATTTGTTGAAGTTCTTTACCATTAAGCTCAATTCTTCATTGAAGGTTTGTTTCTCACTTGATGATGTAGGGGCTTCACATGTGGCTTTGTAAGCACCACTTGACTTGTTGTGAAGTTCCTCCTTATCCTTGAGTGACATCTCAAGAGCAACAATTCTTCCAATGACTTCTGTTGTCTTGAGATTCTTGTAATTTGGCATCATTTGGATCAATGTGCGCACGGTATCATATTTTCCATCCAATGCTCTTAGGATCTTCTTGATGATGAATCTGTTGGTCATCTCTTCACTTCCTAAGCCCGCAATCTCATTTGTGATAAGAGCAAGCCTAGAGTACATTTCAGCGACACCTTCACCATCCTTCATTTTAAACTTGTCAAGTTGACTTTGGAGCACATACAATTTGGATTCCTTGACGGAGTCGGTACCTTCATGCATATCAATCAAAGTATCCCAAATTTCCTTTGCATTCTCAAGACGGCTGATTTTGTTGAATTCTTCGGGGCACAATCCGTTGAAGAGGATATCACAAGCTTGAGCGTTGTATTGCAGCATCTTCAACTCATCCGCGCTAGCTTCACGGTTTGGTTCTCTCCCATCAAAGAATTCCCCTTGCAAGCCAATACACACAATAGCCCAAACAGCGGGGTTATGTCCGAGAATATGCATTTTCATCTTATGTTTCCAACAAGCAAAATTAGTACCACCAAAAGGACCTCTACGGTGATAATTTCCCTCGCTAGACGCCATACTCTCCTAGGTTGTGAAACCAAGGCTATGACCACCAAAAGCTATGGAAATCAAAGCAAATGGAGACCAAAGCTCTGATACCACTTGTAGGATCTTGAAGTATGTCTAGAGGGGGGGTGATTAGACTACTTGACCAATTAAAAACTTAACCTTTTCCCAATTTTAGTCTTTGGTAGATTTTAGCTATTCTAGCACAAGTCAAGCAATCTTCACACAATTCAAGCAAGCATGCAAATAGTATATGGGCAGCAGAAAGTAAAGCATGCAACTTGCAAGAATGTAAAGGGGAAGGGTTTGGAGAATTCAAACGCAATTGGAGACACGGATGTTTTTGTCGTGGTTCCGATAGGTGGTGCTATCGTACATCCACGTTGATGGAGACTTCAACCCACGAAGGGTAACGGCTGCGCGAGTCCACGGAGGGCTCCACCCAAGAAGGGTCCACGAAGAAGCAACCTTGTCTATCCCACCATGGCCGTCGCCCACGAAGGACTTGCCTCACTAGCGGTAGATCTTCACGAAGTAGGCGATCTCCTTGCCCTTACAAACTCCTTGGTTCAACTCCACAATCTTGTCGGAGGCTCCCAAGTGACACCTAGCCAATCTAGGAGACACCACTCTCCAAGAAGTAACAAATGGTGCGTTGATGATGAACTCCTTGCTCTTGTGCTTCAAATGATAGTCTCCCCAACACTCAACTCTCTCTCACAGGATTTGGATTTGGTGGAAAGAAGATTTGAGTGGAAAGCAACTTGGGGAAGGCTAGAGATCAAGATTCATATGGTAGGAATGGAATATCTTGGCCTCAACACATGAGTAGGTGGTTCTCTCTCAGAAATGGTAAGTTGGAAGTGTAGGTTTGTTCTGATGGCTCTCTCCACGAATGAAGAGGAGGTGGAGGGGTATATATAGCCTCCACACAAAATCTAACCATTACACACAATTTACCAATCTCGGTGGGACCGAATCAACAAACTCGGTCAGACCGATTTAGTAAACCTAGTGACCGTTAGGGTTTTCGGTGGGACCGACATGCAACTCGGTAGGACCGATATGGTTAGGGTTAGGGCAGAACATAATCCCGGTGAGACCGATTACACAAACTCGGTGAGACCTATTTTGGTAATAAGCTAACCAGAGAGTTGGTCAGGTAAACTCGGTGGGACCGATTCGCTCATTTTGGTGAGACCGAAATGTTACAAAAAGGAAATAGAGAGTTTACATTGCAATCTCGGTGGGACCGATTGCTCACTTCGGTTAGACCGAAACGTTGCGAAGGGAAACAGAGAGATTACAATCCCATCTCGGTGAGACCGAGATCCCTATCGGTGAAACCGATTTTCCTAGGGTTTGTGGCAGTGGCTATGACATCTAAACTCGGTGGCGCCGGATAGAAATAATCGGTGGGGCCGAGTTTGACTTTTGGTTTGGGTCATATGTGGATATGAGAAAGTAGTTGAGTGTTTTTGGAGCATATCACTAAGCACTGTGGAGCAAGAAACTCATTAAGCAACACCTCATCCCTCCTTGATAGTATTGGCTTTTCCTATAGACTCAATGTGATCTTGGATCACTAAAATATAAAATGCAGAGTCTTGAGCTTTTGAGCTTGAGCCAATCCTTTTGTCCTTAGTATTTTGAGGGATCCACTTTCTTCATCCATGCCATGCCATTCATTGAGCTTTCCTGAAATATTTGTCTTGGAATAGTATTAGCTCAATGAGCTATATGTTGTTAGGAATTACCAAAACCACGTAGGGATAGTTGCACTTTCAAAATGACTGATAAATCAACTGCTATACCTGTCGGTATTTGTGAGGATGTGCCTGTTGTGGTTGCAAATGTCACTATCTTAACGGACTTTGTTATTCTTGATATTCCCGAGGACGATATTATGTCGATTATCCTTGGTGGACACTTTGTGTATACTGCAGTTGCTGTTATTAATTGCAACAAAGGCGATGTCACTTTTCATGTTAATGGTAATGAGCATACGGTACACTTTCCGAGGAAACAACCTCAAGGTCATAGCATCAATTCTATTGGAAAAACTCCAACTATCATTATTGAAGGTTTTGAATTTCCTCTTCCTACTGTCAAGAAGAAATATGATATTCATATTATTGGGGATGTGCATATCCCCGTTGAGGTAACCTAGTGTTATTCGAAATTTCCCCGGTTCCATGTTATTCAGAATGAGTTTGTTAACAAGACTTGATCAACCTTGTTAGTGGATTCCTTTTGATGATCATGAGATGAATGAAGTTACAAGGCACAACCTTCTGTACCTCTTTTTACTTTCTGTTATTTAGAATAAATAAAGAAAAAATAGTATTTTATGTCTGTTTTCTGAATTATCCACGCAATAAAAAAATACCCCGAAAATAAAAGTTCTCCCAATGCCCTGCAAATTTAATATGATTTTTCCTGGATTATTTGAGAATATCTGGCACTGAGAACACAACAGGGGGAGCAAGCACCAGGCCACGAGGGTCCAGGGTGCGCCCACCCCTACAGGGCGCGCCTCCCTGCCTCGTGGGCCCATGGTGTCCCCCCTCCACTTATTCCTGCACCCATGCACTTCTTCTTCCTCCTAAAAAATCACCATCCAGCTCAAGCATGAGTTCTAGCACATTTTGCTGCCATTTTCGATCTCCTTGCTCAAAGCTCCATTCACAAAACTGCTTTGGGGGATTGTTTTTTGGTATGTGACTCCTCCAATGGTCCAATTAGTTTTTGTTCTAGTGCTTTATTCAGTGCAAATTTTTTCTGCCTAGGTGACCCTGTTCTTCAGCTTGCATGTGAAATTTATATGGTTCCAAGTAATTCTAATGCATGATATAGGCTCTAGGCACTTGTGGGAGTAGTTGCTATCAATCTTGTTGAGTTTAATTCACTTTTATTTTGAGTTATTAAAAATTTCAGAAATTTTGAGAAAAAGATGAAGAGATTTTTCTTGAGGGGCTCTTCTAGCCAAGGCTCTAAGGATAAACAAGCTAAGGAGAATGAAAAGCCCAAGTATAATCTCCCTCGTGTGTCGGAAGTACGACCGTGTGAATGGCCTTGTGATGATTTTTTGAGAGCAGCCGAGATTCATGAGGATTTTAATTCGTTGGTTGATAATGCGGGCCTCACCGACTTCTTCCATGACCAGATCGAATAGTATCTCTTACTCACCAATACTTTCGTGCAAAATTTCTACTTTTATCCTAAGAAATCACCTCCTTCAGTAGAGTTTCAATTATATGATGTGGCTAGGGAGATGTCACTATATGAATTTTGCACGGTTTGCAAGATAGCTTTCATGGGCAGCTTAGAGGAACCACATCGCAAAGATGTGGATGGATTATTGATACTATTACTGTGGGGGAAACAAGGAAGGTTTCTGATGCAAGAATTACTAGCATACATTTTCCTGTTTTACGCTACTTTGCAATATTTGTTAGTCGATGCTTAATTGGTCGCGGAAAGTGTGGAAACCTTAGTGTTCCTGATATTATTATTTTGTTCCATGCTTTATTTCGTGATAACTTTGTTAGTATGGGCGCTATTATTGCTAAATGATTAAGTTTGAACCGTACAAAGGGACCCATCTTTGGAGGTATCTATGCTTCACGCCTTGCTAAACACTTCAAGATACCTATTAGGCATTATGAGAAAGAGGAAAAGCTGCTGCCCCCTACCTTTTTAGATTACAATAGCATGGTAGCACAAGAGTTTATTATTAAAAATGACGAGAAGATGCTTAAGTACAATTTGAGATTTCATAAGAAACACAGTGAGACTATTATCTTGCCCGCACCTGCTTTGTTTGACTTGACTGCCGGCACATACCTCGTCTTGTTGGAGGCTATATACGCGTACCAGGGCCAGACATCAGCCCCAGAGCCTGAGATGGAACCATCACTTGACCCTTATCGTCCATACTTTTATTAGTGGGATCCGTAAGAGATTGCCAGCCAGTGGCTGACGGATAATACTCCTCAGTACACCAGAGAGAGTAGTTATGATCCATGGGCGTATACCAGCTTAGGCCAAAAGCCTAAGTTTGGGGGAGTATGTATTTCTCACCGACATTACATTCATGTTCACACACTCATTCTAGTTGTCGGTGCTCATACTTTTTCATTGTACTATCCATGCTAGTTTAATTTCTCTTTCTAGCTTTCTTCTTGTGTGTTTGATAAACCTTAAGAAAAACAAAAAAAATAGTTAGCCTACTGATGTAGGGTGGAACCCTATGTGGACGATCTTTCACGTTTGGAGTGGATCCTACGGGGAATCACGAAGAACACGCGGAAGCACAAAGAGGAAACACGGGGAAAACGAAAGAGAGAATCACTAAACCGACATAGAATCAATTACACGAGTGCTAGATCACCGACAACGTAGAGTGACAAATGACCCACAATCAACCAAGGTAAGGATACAAAGGAACAGTTCTTCTCCGTACGGAGGTCTTGATGGTCTTCCCTAGAAAGGGGTCTTGAATCCTCTTGGGGGATCTTCTCCGAAGAGGTCCTGAGCTCCGAGGAGAAGTAGCCAAGTGGATGAGCAAGGAGCTAAACCTATGCTACCCGTACCAGGAGGTGGGGGCGTCCTATTTATAGTCTTAGTGCAAATGGAAGTCAAAGTGAAGGGATACAAGGGCTCCAGCCCGAGGGTGCGGTCACTCAGGTGTCGGTCGTCCAGAAGGCGTCGGACGTCCGGAGGCTCGGGACGGTCCGGACGTCCGGTCGGGCTCGGGCGTCCGTAGAATCAGCTCTGTCGTGGGCGCGTCGGACGTCCGGGCGGGGTCGGTCGTCCGGAGCTTCGTGCCGGTCCGGACGTCCGGAAGTCATCGGTCGTCCGTAGATTCGGTTCGGGCGTGCATCAGCCGGACGTCTGGTGGTCTCGGTTGTCCGTAGATTCGGTTCGGGTGCCCAGCTGACGGACGTCCAGATGGCGTCGGTCGTCCGTGGCCTGGGACTCGTCGGACGTCCGGGCTTGGTCGGACGTCCGATGCCTGCAGCTTCAGCATCATCTCTTCTTCTTCTTGAACATGGTTGGGGTCCTCGCCGTCTTGGCTCTTGCAAGTAGTTGATCCTTGGCTCACCTCCATGTACCTGATTACACATAGAGTCTCTGAATGAGGTAGTAGCCATGTCTCGTGAGTAGGAAGAGGGAGTTCAGAGAGGAGCGAGTTCACCTTATCTTCGATAGCCTTAGCTCGGGCTCTCGTCATGGGTCCAAGTGGTGTTGAGGGAGATGTAGGCACGTCCATGGGGATGAGCGAGGGATGCTCCGCATCATCTCCCCCCCCCCTTGGGAGAGATCCGACCTCGGATCAAAAGGTGTATCTCCATGGAAAGGCGCGAGGTCTTTGACGTTGAAGATGTCGCTCACATTGTACTTGCCTCGTGGTAGGTCAATCTTGTAGGTGTTGTCGTTGTATCGTGCTAGAACCTTGAAAGGTCCATCGGCGCGAGGTAGAAGCTTGGACTTGCATTCGTTGGGGAAGCGGTCCTTGCGAAGATGTAGCCACACTAGATCACCAATGTTGAATACCATGGGTTGCTTGTTGATGTTGAGCTTGGTTGCTAGTCGTTGTACTTGGCGCTCGATGGTGTGCCTTGTATCTTCATGCATCTTCTTGATGTAGCTTGCATGGGCATTTGCGTCGAGGTTGGTTCGCTCTTGTAGAGGAAGAGGTAGAATGTCCAATGGGGACAAAGGGTTGAAGCCATAGACGACCTCGAAGGGGGACTTGCCGGTCGTGGAATGTCTTGCACGGTTGTAGGCGTACTCGGCGATGGGTAGACACGCCTCCCACTCCTTGATGTTCTTCTTGATCAACACGCAAAGTAGAGTGGAGAGTGTACGGTTCGTCACCTCCGTTTGGCCGTCAGTTTGAGGATGGTATGCCGAAGAGAACAATAGCTTGATTCCGAGCTTGGCGCATAGGGTCTTCCAAAAGTAACTCAAGAACTTGACGTCGCGGTCCGAGACAATCGTCTTTGGTACTCCATGAAGTCGCAAGATTTCCCTACAAAAGAGATTGGCAATATGTGAAGCATCGTCTATCTTGTTGCAAGGAATGAAATGTGCCATCTTAGAAAATCGGTCCACAACGACAAAGACGGAATCCTTGCCATTTTGAGTTCTAGGCAAACCAAGTACAAAATCCATGCTAATGTCTTCCCAAGGTTGATAAGGAATAGGAAGGGGCATGTAAAGACCATGGGATTGAGCTTTTGACTTAGCTTTGCGACATGTAGAGCAACGGTTGGTGAAGCGTGAGACATCACGAAACATCTTGGGCCAAAAGTAGTTCTTGGAGAGCGTGGCGAAAGTCTTGTCGCGTCCAAAGTGTCCCATTAGTCCGCCTCCATGAGCCTCTTGCAAAAGTAACAAACGAAGAGAAGACTCGGGAATGCAAAGTTTGTTAGCTCTCATAAGATAATCATCCTTTATGTAGTATCGTTCCCAAGATGTGTGTGTCAAACACTTAGCATAAGGAGTAGCAAAAGAAGGATCATGCTCATACAAGTCTTTTATGTGCTCAAAACCAATAACATTCAACTCAAGTTGAGTGACAAGAGTGCATATGCGTGAAAGTGCATCCGCAACAACATTTTCTTTACCCTTAATGTACTTGATGACATATGGGAAAGATTCAATAAATTCACTCCATTTGGCATGACGCTTGTTCAACTTAGTTTGACCTTTTAAGTACTTAAGCGTTTCATGATCGGTATGGATGACAAATTCATGAGGTCTAAGGTAATGTTCCCAAACATGTAGCACACGCACTAAAGCATACAATTCTTTGTCATAGATGGGATAATTAAGTTGAGCACCGGAGAGTTTTTCACTAAAATAAGCAATGGCTCGTTTTTCTTGCATCAAAACTCCGCCAATTCCGGTACCACTTGCATCACAATGAACCTCAAAAGTTTTCTCAAAGTTGGGCAAAGCAAGAATCGGAGCATGAGTAAGCAAAGACTTGAGCTCATCAAAAGCGGTGGATTGCAAAGATCCCCAAACAAAAGGAGCATTCTTCTTACTCAAAGCATGTAAAGGAGCGGCAATTGTGCTAAAGTTTTTCACAAAGCGGCGATAAAATCCTGCAAGGCCAAGAAAACTACGCACTTGTTGCAAATTGGTGGGTTGGGGCCAAGTTTTAATTGCCTCAATCTTAGTTTCATCAACATGGACACCCTTGGAAGAGACAACAAAACCCAAGAAAACCACTTTGTCAGCGCCAAAAGTGCATTTCTTCAAATTCGCATAAAGGCTTTCCTTGCGGAGGGTTTGCAACACAGATTTAACATGATTAATGTGCTCTTTCATGGTTTTGCTAAACACAAGGATATCATCAAAGTAAACCACAACGAAGACTCCAATGTAAGGTCTAAGCACATGATGCATAAGACGCACGAAAGTTCCGGGTGCTTCCGACAAACCCATAGGCATCACTAACCACTCATATAAGCCAAATTTTGTTTTGAAAGCGGTTTTCCATTCATCACCTTCTTGAATGCGGATTTGATAATAGCCACTTTTAAGATCAATTTTTGAGAAAAAGTTGGCTCCACTAAGTTCATCAAGCATATCATCTAAGCGAGGAATGGGATGCCTATATCGAACGGTAATGGCATTTATGGGTCTACAATCGGAACACAAGCGGAAACTTCCATCGGGTTTAGGCACAAGTATAACGGGAACGGCACATGGGCTTAAGCTTTCACGTACATGACCGTTGTCGATGAGTTGTTGTACTTGCCGTTGAATCTCCTTGGTTTCTTCGGGATTGACACGGTATGGAGCTTTGTTTGGAAGTGGTGCTCCGGGGATGAGGTCGATTCGATGCTCAATGCCTCGTAGTGGAGGTAGACCCGGAGGTAGCTCATCGGGGAAAACATCTTGGAATTCCTGCAAAAGAGATTGAAACACTAAAGGTAGCTCATGAGATGTGTTAGTTTTTGGTTCTCCATCCTTGCACACAAGGACGAAGTGCATCACACTCGATGGGTTCTCACACACTTCTCTTATCTCACTCTTGGTGGCAAATAGGATGAGGTTTTTCTCTCTAGGCGAAGAGGCGCTCAAATTTGGCTTGTGGCTCTCACTCACTTTTGGGTGTGTCACTTGTTCACTCGTCTTTCCATGATTGGTGGCTTGCTTGTCGGCTATCACTTGACTAGGAGACATAGGTCGTAGCACATATTCCTTTCCTTTCATTTTGAAGCTATAGTGATTGGTACGCCCATTGTGGATGACACCACGGTCGAATTGCCATGGTCGACCAAGAAGGAGGTGGCAAACGGTCATTGGGACCACATCACACTCCAAAGTGTCTTCATAAGCACCAATTTTGAAGGAGACTTGGACCGTATGCTCGACTCGTATAGTGCCGGAGTCACTTAGCCATTGAACCTTGTAGGGGCGCGGGTGCTTCCTCTTGACCAATTGAAGCTTGGAACATAGTTCTTCACTTGCCAAGTTGTGGCAACTACCTCCATCGATGATGACCTTGACGGACCTTCCATTGATGCCGGCCTTAGTGTGGAAGATGTGGCATCGTTGGTCTTCTTCTTGTTGATGTTGAAGTGTCAAGACTTTGGAGACAACGAGAGCGGGGCTCGAATCCTCATCACAAAAGACTTGATCATCTTCATCCTCGTTCACAGCGCCGGTGCATGGCCACTTGCTCAAGGGCTTCCATCTCCTCTTCACTCATTGAGTCATATGTACCGTCGTCGTTGAGGATCATGGTGCGCTTGTTCGTGCATTGGTAGGACTTGTGGCCTCGGCCGCCGCAAGTGAAACACTTGAAGGAGCTTGTTTTGACGGTCTCATCGGTTGGAGTAGATGATGAAGCACGCGGCTTGAAGTTGCTTGTCGTAGGAAGAAGACGACTTGAACTTGCCGAAGTTTTCTTGTAACTTGACTTGTCGTCGTTGCTTTGAGAAGGTTTGGTTGATGTAGATGTTGAAGGAGTCGTTGAAGCTTGGATGTTGGAGAAACCGTAGGTCTTGGATGAGTACTTGGCGTACTTGAAGTCATCTTGCACTTGACGTTCCGCCTTGGTTGCTTGATGTACGAGCTCAATGAGGTTGGAATAGGGTTGGAAGTCGGCAATCTTCTTGATGGGATGATTGAGTCCATTCAAGAAACGTGCCATTGTTTGCTCATCATCTTCCGTGACATTGGCTCGAATCATGGCTATCTCCATTTCCTTGTAGTATTCTTCAACACTCTTTGTTCCTTGCTTGAGGAGTTGTAGCTTCTTGAAGAGATCGCGGTTGTAGTAGGTTGGTACAAAGCGTGCTCGCATGACATCCTTCATTTGAGCCCAAGTGGTGATTGGTGGTTCACCTCTTGCTTGACGGCGTTCAAGTACTTGTTCCCACCATATGAGCACATAATCTTGGAACTCAAGTGATGCCATAGCGATCTTCTTCTCTTCCTCATAGTTGTGCAAGCGGAAAATTTTGTCGACCTTCAATGCCCATGAGAGGTACTCTTCCGGATCATTGCTTCCATTGAACTTGGGCATTGTGAACTTGAGCTTGCCATAGCGTTGCTCTTCATTGTGTTGTTGGCGATGGTGATGGTGACGTCCTTGACGTGGAGGGTAGTCATCCTCATGTTGCTCTTGGCGCGGATGAAGTCCATGATCAACTTGCTCTTGTTGAACTTGAGGTTGAGGTGGAGCTTGACGAGCTTGTTGAGGACCTTGTGGAGCTTGACGTTGCACACGCGGTTGGTAGTTCCTCTCTTGGATTTCTTCTCGAAGGGCTTCCTCTTGATTGCGCCGCTCTCGATTGCGGTTGGCAATGGCTCGGCTCGAATCTTGAAGGGCACGTTGCGCCTCAAGAGCTTGCGCTTCACGTTGTTGTTGTTGAAGACGTTGAGCCTCGGCGTCTTGTTCCTCTTGGTGTAGACGTGCTCGTTCTTCTTCTTGGCGCCTTAGTCGTTGCCTTTCTTGAGCTTGAGCAAAAACGACTTGGTTTGATTGAGGACGAGGGATTTGCTCGTCGACTTGTTCTTGTGAATGCTTGTCATGTAGCGGGTTCCGAGATGCATGCCGGTCTTGACGCGCAGCTCGACGAAGAGTGTTCGATGACGGTGTACTTGTGTCGGAGAAGGTGTCGTCGGAGTGTCGACTTGAGCGGCTCCGTCTTGAAGATGAAGAAGTGGAAGGACGCCGGTTCCTCATCAAGGCGCGGATCTCATCCATTCTTGCATCATTCTCTTGCTTTTGAGCGTCGAATTTGTTGTCGAAGTAGTCCCTCATTGCTTGTTGCTCTTGGTGCAATGCCTTTTGAGCTCCAAATAGGTGGTTCTTGGTGACGAATGATGACATGTCGTCGTCGTTCTCGATGAGAGGTGGAGTGGTAGAAGAACTTGGCCTATCCATCATATCAAGCAAAATGTAAGTGGTAGAAGGAAAAGAACGTGTACCAAATGTACCTTGACCGAAGTTGAAGATGAATCAAGTTCACTCAAATGTGGACAATGAAATAGCACTGTTGGTACCAATTCTTGTCGGTTCTCACACCTACACATGTAAAAGCTTATGGTGGAGCTTGGTTAGGATGGTGGCACAAAATTTGATGCAATAGTAAGTGAGCTTCAATAATGTTGGAAAAGATTCACAAATTTGCAAATGCAACAAGTAGACCAAGAAAGTATGGGTTACACGGAAACACACACGCAAATAGATAAATGGGATTGTGCAATCCAAAATTGAGCCAAAATGTGGAAACCACGAAATGCTCTTGTTGCACAATACTAGAGAGACGCTAGCACAATTGCAAAATAGGCGGATACGCAAACTTGTGCACAACCTACTAGGCAAAAATGCAACGAACTCTATCCCAAGTATTCTATATGTATGATATTTCGGTGCTATGATCCAAGATGATCGGATATTACAATCTTAATGTTGTAAGGTGCTATGGTTCTTGCTTATAAGCTCTTTGCTTATCTTTCCTCTTTGCTTAAAAGCTTGGGTGGCTCTTTCACTTTTGAGCTCTTTTCTCATGCAAAACTCATGAACCAAGGTAGCAATTGTGTATGCTATGACAACTTTGTGACACACAAGTTGATCTCAAGATATGCACCACTCCGGTATGATATGTATGCTATGTTGTATGATCACTAATGTGCACAAGTCACGTTGCCTGCAATACTCAACCGCTAGTCTCGATGGATAAGCTACGCAAAATGAGGCAATGTGGGTTATCAATGCAATTGCAAGTTATGACAAAGATGTCGTCGAAGTTACCGTCCTTGGCAATGATGAGACCCTCGAGAAGTTGAGCTGTGGTGATGGTAAAGTCGAACCGCACCTAGATAGCCGAAACACAAAAGGATACGGGAGCCACAACTCAAAATCTCAAAGACCAAATTGTGTCAAAATCGTCATAGGAGGAATCAGGGAAGATGGTGGTGTATATGGGTTTGGAAGAGGTGGTGGAATGTGGGGTTGTGGTGGCGGCGAACTGACAAAGTTCAGTTTTGTCAGGGTTTTACGGACGTCCGGGCTTTTACGGTCGTCCGGTCGTCGTCGGACGTCCGACCTTTTCCGGTCGTCCGTAGCCTGTGCGAAAATCGGGCTCAGGAAGAACTGCGAGATTTCGGGGAAGAGGAAGATGGTGAGGTCGAAATCGAGTGATTTGGTGGAAGGAAAAGGGTGGGGAGGGTGGGGAAAGCTAGATCCACACGCAACAACACAAATCCATGGACCAATCCAACAAAATCTCAACTCACAAACAAATCACAACAAATGTTGGGGCTATTTTTGGTGGGGAATTTTCGGATTTAGGACAAAAACAAAAAAATCAAGCTAGAAAACAAGGGGTAGGGGCTCCAAAAACATGATGAACATGGCTCATGATACCAAGATGATGTAGGGTGGAACCCTATGTGGACGATCTTTCACGTTTGGAGTGGATCCTACGGGGAATCACGAAGAACACGCGGAAGCACAAAGGGGAAACACGGGGAAAACGAGAGAAATAATCAGTAAACCGACATAGAATCAATTACACGAGTGCTAGATCACTGACAACATAGAGTGACAAATGATCCACAATCAACCAAGGTATGGATACAAAGGAACAGTTCTTCTCCGTACGGGAGGTCTTGATGATCTTCCCTAGAAAGGGGTCTTGAATCCGCTTGGGGGATCTTCTCCGAAGAGGTCCTGAGCTCCGAGGAGAAGTAGCCAAGTGGATGAGAAAGGCTCTCACACAAAATATGAGCTAAACCTATGCTACCCGTACCAGGAGGTGGGGGCGTCCTATTTATAGTCTTAGTGCAAATGGAAGTCAAAGTGAAGGGATACAAGGGCTCCAGCCCGAGGGTGCGGTCACTCAGGTGTCGGTCGTCCGGAAGGCGTTGGACGTCCGGAGGCTCGGGACGGTCCGGACGTCCGGTCGGGCTCGGGCGTCCGTAGAATCAGCTCTGTCGTGGGCTCGTCGGACGTTCGGAGGGGGTCGGTCGTCCGGAGCTTCGTGCCGGTCCGGACGTCCGGAAGTCGTCGGTCGTCCGTAGATTCCGTTCGGGCGTGCATCGGCCGGACGTCCGGTGGGCTCGGTCGTCCGTAGATTCGGTTTGGGTGCCCAGCTGTCGGACGCCCGGAGGGCGTTGGTCGTCGGTGGCCTGGGACTCGTCGGACGTCCGGGCTTGGTCAGACGTCCGATGCCTGTAGCTTCAGCAGCATCTCTTCTTCTTCTTCGACATGCTTGGGGTCCTCGCCATCTTGGCTCTTGCAAGTTGTTGATCCTTGGCTCACCTCCATGTACCTGATTACACATAGAGTCTCCAAATGAGGTAGTATCCATGTCTCGTGAGTAGGAAGAGGGAGTTCGGAGAGGAGCAAGTTCACCTTATCTTCGATAGCCTTAGCTCGGGCTCTTGTCATGGGTCCAAATGGTGTTGAGGGAGATGTAGGCACGTCCATGGGGATGAGCGAGGGATGCTCTCCATCACCTACTTTCCATGCTTGTAGTAGTAATTAAAAGAAAACCCCAAAAGATTTCTCGCTCTTCTTTTGCTTGTTGGGAGCTTTCCCGTGTAAATAGTTTTATTTCTTTCCTTGGGGGGTCGAGAGGAGAAGACCATAATGAAAATGTGTGGTGGCTCTCATATGCATGATTGTTGATTTAACTAAGAGCCCATATTACCTTGTCTTCTCCCTTGAATATAATGCTTGCAGATTCCAGCTTAGTCCAATGCACGCGCACTATTATTATTATACACACCATTCGATCATGCAAGTGGAAGGCAATAATGACGATATATGACGGACTGATTGAGGTGAGAGAAGATGGAAGGAACTCGGCCTCTCTTGTTTTTGTAAATATGATTAGTTCATCGTTCCTGATTCAACCTATTACGAATAAACATGTTTGCAATGACAATTAGATATTATAGTTGCTTATGCCATGTTTAATTAGCTAGGAGCTTATAATGGTTTACCTTGTGTGCCAACATGCTATTAAAATGGTTGTGATGTGGTATGATAGGGTGGTATCCTCCTTTGAATGATTCGAGTGACTTGACTTGGCACATGTTCACGCATGTAGTTGAAACAAAATCAACATAGCCTTCACGATATTTATGTTCATGGTGGATTATATCCTACTCATGCTTGCACTCGGTGTTGATTAATTTTAATGCATGTTCATGACTGTTGTCGCTCTCTCAGTTGGTCACTTCCTAGTCTCTTGCTAGCCTTCACCTGTACTAAGCGGGAATACTGCTTGTGCATCCAAATTCCATAAACCCCAAAGTTATTCCATATGAGTCCATCATACCTTCCTATATGCGGTACCTACCTGCCTTTCCAAGTAAATTTGTATGTGCTAAACTCCAAACCTTCAAATGAAATTATGTTTTGTATGCTCGAACAACTCATGTATCAACTAGGGCTGTCTGTATCTTCCATGTTAGGCGGGTTATTCTCAAGAGGAGTGTACTCCACTCCTCATTCACGAGAAAATGGCTGGTCACCAGTATGCCCAGTCCCATGCTCAAATCAAATCAAAATAATTGCAAACAAAACTCCCCCAGGATTGTTGCTAATTGGAGGCACTCGTTGTTTCGGGCAAGCCATGGATTGATGCTTGTTGGTGGTGGGGGAGTATAAACTTTACCATTCTGTTTGGGAACCGCCTATAATGTGTGTAGCATGGAAGATATCGAGATCTCATAGTTGTTATGTTGACAGTGAAAGTATACCGCTCAAAATGTTATTCATCTTTATTTCAAAATTGAGCTCTGGCACCTCTACAAATCCCTGCTTCCCTCTGCGAAGGGCCTATCTATTTACTTTTATTTGAGTCATCACCCTCTTATTAAAAAGCACCCGCTGGAGAGCACCGCTGTCATTTGCATGCAATACTATTAGTTTATATTGGGTATGACTATGACTGGATCTCTTTTACCATGAATTACAATGTCTAGTCAGTCCTTGATCTTTAAAGGTGCTCTGCATTTATGTTTTGTGGTCTCAGAAAGGGCTAGCGAGATACCATCTTGTTATATCATATTACGATTGTTTTGAGAAAGTGTTGTCATCCGAGTTTTATTATTATTGCTCGCTAGTTGATTATGCCATTGATATGAGTAAACATGAGACCTAAGTGTTATTGTGAATATGGTTAGTTCATAATCTTTGCTGAAAACTTGAATGCTGGCTTTACATATTTGCAACAACAAGAGCAAACAGAGTTTGTAAAAGTTTTTCTTTATCACTTTCAGTTTTTCAACTAAATTGCTTGAGGACAAGCAAAGGTTTAAGCTTGGGGGAGTTGATACGTCTCCGTCGTATCTACTTTTCCAAACACTTTTGCCCTTGTTTTGGACTCTAACTTGCATGATTTGAATGGAACTAACCTGGACTGACGCTGTTTTCAGCAGAACTGCCATGGTGTTATTTTTGTGCAAAAATAAAAGTTCTCAGAATGACCTGAAAATCCACATAGCACCTTTTCAGAATTAAAAAAAAATATTGACGAAAGAATCAGCGCCCTGTCCACGAGGGTGGGGGCACACCCCCTCCCCTACGGCGCACCCCCTGCCTCGTGGGCCCCTTGGATGTCCACCGACCTCAACTCCAACTCCATATATTTGCTTTCGTAGAGAAAAAAATCAGAGAGAAATATTCATCGCGTTTTATGATACAGAGCCGCCGCCAAGCCCTAATCTCTCTCGGGAGGGATGATCTGGAGTCCGTTCGGGGCTCCGGAGAGGGGGATTCTTCACGATCAAGCATCCTCCATCACCAATTTCATGATGCTCACCGCCGTGCGTGAGTAATTCCATCGTAGGCTTGCTGGACGGTGATGGGTTGGATGAGATTTACCATGTAATCAAGTTAGTTTTATTAGGGTTTGATCCCTAGTATCCACTATGTTCTGAGATTGATGTTGCTATAACTTTGCTATGCTTAATGCTTGTCACTAGGGCCCGAGTGCCATGATTTCAGATCTGAACCTATTATGTTTTCATGAATATATGTGAGTTCTTGATCCTATCTTGCAATTCTATAGTCACCTATCATGTGTTATGACCCAACAACCCCGAAGTGACAATAATCGGATACTTCTCGGTGATGACCGTAGTTTGAGGAGTTGATGTATTCACTATGTGTTAATGCTTTGGTCCGGTACTCAATTAAAAGGAGGCCTTAATATCCCTTAGTTTCCATTAGGACCCCGCTGCCACGGGAGGGTAGGAAAAAAGATGGCATGCAAGTTCTTTTCCATAAGCACGTATGACTATATTCAGAATACATGCCTACATTACATTGATGAACTGGAGCTAGTTCTGTGTCACCCTATGTTATAACTATTACATGAGGAATTGCATCCGAATAATTATCCATCACTGATCCAATGCCTACGAGCTTTTCACACATTGTGCTTTGCTTAGTTACTTTACCATTGCTATTGTTACAATTACTACAAAACTGCAACTGTTCCTTTTGCCACTGGTACCTTTACTTCCATACTACTTTGCTACTAAATACTTTGCTGCATATACTAAGTTATCCAGGTGTGGTTGAATTGACAACTCAACTGCTAATACTTGAGAATATTCTTTGTCTCCCTTGTGTCGAATCAATAAATTTGGGTTGAATACTCTACCCTCAAAAACTGTTGCGATCCCCTATACTTGTGGGTTATCACGCAGCAATTCCCCCATGCTCCATTCATTCAGGCGTTGATTGATCACACTGCTCCCTTTGAGGTTGCTAAGACTACTATGCATTCCATTTGTAAACCACCGGCTCATATGCGCATGGCAGCTCCTGCACCATCTACTCCAGCTAGTCAGCCTAGGAGGTCTGCTAGTGGGACTCGGCCCACGGGTTCCTCTGTTCCTTCCTCCTTGACCGCACCTATTGGACATATTGCCTTGTTCTTGGGAAAGGCTTAGTCTGCTATCATGAAGGCTATCACTTTTAACTGTCAGTGAAACCATGATGTTCAAAAGCGCCTCATTATCTCTAAGAACCAGCTCAAGCAGCGCTTCGCAACCGTGGGAGTCCCGTGAGTGATGATGATCCTATACCCGCGGCACCGTCCTCTTCCACCTTCGGGTTCCCGACTCGTGACGAGTACGCCGAGTTCTTTGAGGGGATCACCGATGATGCTGACATTCGCCATGAGTGGATTCAGTGTTGCTCTTCTCGTTATCTTCGCCCCTTTTTGCATGTTGTTGTCAAAGTGGGAGAAGTAGTACCTTAGATAAACTAGTTGTCGTGCTATATGTTGCTATTTGTGTTCGCCACTATTCAAACTCTCTATGTATGCTACATATGGTACTTAATCATATGAGTCTATCTGATTATCTTTGTGGCAATGGGTTGTTGATGCTATGGGTTGATATTGATACTGTGTTTCACGTGTGCTACATCCTAAGTGTATTGCATTTTTAACATAATTACCTTATGCACACAATGAGGGGGAGCTAAAGCAAATAGGAACATATATTGTATTATGCTCTCATGAATTACACTGCTAAAATATATTTATTCTATCTATGATGCTACATGTATGATTGTCATCAACAAACAAAACGGGGGAGATTGAATGTGCAATCATACCCTTACATCAAGTTTTGATGTTGTTGACAATATACATGTAGGGGACTAACTATGTTTGTCAAGTGAATCTCAGGTGTTAGTCCCCGGATCATCAAAGGTGTGTGGATCATGAACATATGAAACCGAGTTTACTCAAGGAAGAAGTATCAAAAAGATTTTATATTTGTTATTCTTGAGTATAGGATCACACACTATTAAGAGGGGATCGGTAGGGTTAGTGAAAGACTTGCTCATGCCACAAAATTCCTAACCTAGGAATCTTAGGGTCACACAAAATATTTTAGCGCAAATAGTTCTGGCTATGCTTCCTAGCCGGATGTCTGGGCTACTTGCCGGATGTCCGGGTCGTGCGCAGGATATCTGGCCCGCACTCCGGATATCCGACACCTGCTGTCCAGAATGCACCATATGCTGGTGTTTATGTTGGATGTACGGCCCTCCATTCTGGATGTCCGGGATTTTCGTGCTCCCCGGATATCGAGGCTGCCCAAGCCGGATGTCCGCCACAGCTATCCAGAGCGCATCTGAAGTGTGTGATTTCGCTGGATGTCTGACGTCACTGCCGGATGTCCAGGTTTTCCAGCCATGCCAAATGGTCGGGATTTGCCCCGGATGTCCAGCTCCTCTACTTTGCCCTCTGCTTTATGCTTCATTTTAAGTGCTTTGCCAGGCCGGATGTCCGGCCCCTGACCCAGATGTCCGGGATGCCCTGTCACTTGCACTACAACGACCATATTTCCAACATCACTATATATAGCCCTCTTCCTCCTCAGGAGAAGGTTGACCATTCACTTTGAACACTCTCAAGAACACGTTTCACACTCTCTCACACACACACTCCTACACCAAATCTTAGACCCCTTACGGATTTGAGATCTTTTGAGAGAAGTTGTCCACTCAAGTGATAGATGCACTCGTTTCCCACCTTTGCACCAAAGGAATTCGTGTTTTGAGCAAGTCTTGAGCTTTTCCCTATCATCCGTGTTACTCTTGGAGGTTGGAGACTCCTAGGCGGTAGGAGTCATTCGGAGAGGAATCGACCATTGTGATTACCCCCAAAAAGTTTGTGAGGGTTTGGAGACCACCCGAAGGTCTACAACTAGTGGTTGAGAAACGCCTTCGTGGTGTTGTCTCAAAGGGAGAATAGGGTGAGCCTTCGTGGCATTGGTGTGCCTTCGTGGTAACATCCACCTCTCTAATGGTGATGTAGCTTCCCTCCAAGGAAGTGAACATCGGCATACATCCTCGTCTCTCGGATTTGCGGTTATCCCTAACCCTAACTTCCTACTTGTGGTTACTTGTCTCTTAGTCTTTACTTATATCATATTGTGCTTGCTTACTCACTTACTTGTGTTACATGTTTACCTTGCTTAGCTCTTAGCATCATACTTGCAATTGTTAGGCTCACTTTCATATTCTGCATTATTGCCTAAAATTGCTAATTAACAATTAAATTTTTTGGTTGTACCTATTAACCCCCTAGGTCCATCTCGATCCTTTCACCAAGTTAGACAAATCGGTAGCTCCGAAATGATTTATGCAGAAAACTAAAATTAAGTTTTTGTGTTAAATTTTTGCCAAAATAGTTATACTTTGTGATGCTCATCTACTCTACCTATACCTATCTATTAATAGGGACAGTTTCAGAGATGTCAGACAATAGTGATAGTCAGAACAGGTTAGAGGAGCAGGCAAATCTTAGTGAGGGCACTAGTCCCTCCAACAAAGCAGAAGCACTCCAAGCAATCTGCCTAAGGCCACAGTTAGGCAAAGGAAGAAGAAAACCTCAGACTCAGAGGATGAGGATTTTGCACTTGAGGAGGTGACCTCAAAGAAGAAAGTGGTTAAGAAGGAATTTGGTACTGCAGCCTCCACCAAGCCTGGCATGAGGAAGAAAGCTCCTGCCAAGAGAATTCCCATGTCCAAATCCAGAGCCTCCACTCAGGAAACTATGGATTTCACTCTTAAACCAAGAGAAGAAGAGGCTGCTGGAGGAAATAAAAGGAAAGAAAGAGTCAAGAAGCCTATGGCCAGAGCCATTGGCAAGCCCTCTATGTTCAGAGATTCTGAAGAAGAGGAGGAGGAAGAGCCTGTTGCACCTCCTACAAAGACCCAGAAGCTTATGGGGGATGCTATCAAGTCTGGGGCTGCTCCATCTAAGCCCAAGACTGCCCCAAGCCTGCTCCTGCTCAAGCTTCAAAGCCATCTGCACCCAAGAGATCCATCAGGAATATCTCTGCTGCTGAGAAGAACAAGGCCCCAGTGTCAGAAGTTCAAGAAGAAGAGGAACATAAAGTGCTCAGAAAGCTGAAGCCAAAGATTCCTGATCAAGATGATAACCATCCCATTGTTGAGAACATGAAGGACAGAAAAGATGCCGGTCTGAGACTGTGGAGACAGTCTGATCCCTATGTTGTCATGAGAAGGACTATAGTTGACTATCATTTCCACACCAAGGAACAACAAGACTTCTATGAAACAATCTTGTTGGATAAGAAGCCTATTGTCTATGATATGAAGTGGGTTGACTAGGAGCATATTGATGAGAATGTAGATTACTTCCCTAGAGTACATGAGAGCTTCAGGGTGAATGAAGTGGTCAAATTTGTTGGACAAAAATTGACAAAGTGGAATGATGTGATGATTATGCAATTCTACTTCACTGCACATTTCTATCTGGATGGCAAGATAGTCTGGATGACTGAAGGCACAAGATATCAGTCTACTATTGCTGAATGGGCCAAGTTGATCAATGCCCCTGTTGAACATGAGAATGATATTGATGTGTATTCCAAGACTAGGAAGGACCACAACTCCATGGCATATATGTACCAGGAAATTCCTGATAAGGCTTTGGAGACTCGTAAGTTTGGATCCATCTACTATCTTCTCTCTGGCTTGACCACCATAAACATCATTCTAAGGCACACTTTGTTTCCCAAGTCAGGAGATCATAGGATGATCCGTGGCCATTCTATCAATTTGCTTCACTTATTTGATGTGCCACAGAAGTTCAAGGTCATGAGTCTCATTGTTGAAACAGTGAAGAGAACTACAGCTGACCAAAAGAGATCATATGGATATGCCCTCACATTCAGATGCTTATCAACTCCAAGATGGGGACATGAACATATCTACTTGACAAAGAGCATCTTCCCCTAAGACTAGACTTTGAGGACAATGAGGTTGTCTGGATGCATCCCATCCAACATGTGTAGAAGCCTAGGAGAAGAGAGAGAACGCAAAGGCTGAAAAAGCACCAAAGCCAGCTAGTGCTCCAGATACTTCACAGGTGATACTCAAGACCAAGCAGGATCAACTCACCTATCTAATTGAGGCTACCCTAAGGACTGCAAAGGGATTGGCCACCCTAACTCAGAATCAAGAGAGTCTTGAAAGGATCATTCAAACAAAGATTCATGATCTAGATGTGAAGGTCACTGAGATCCAATCAACTGTGGAGAAAGTCTAGGAAGAGCTTGAAGAAAGGGAAGAAGGACCAACCATAGATGCATTTCAGCAAGTGCCTAGGGCACCAAGGTCCTCAGTTGTGCCAGTTGTAGTGATACCAGGACAACAATGTCAGCACCTGCAGCAACTGCCTCAGTGATTCCTCCAGTTTCAACTCCTCCAACTCCACAAACATCAGCTGAAGCTTTTACAGAAGGACTCCTCTCAACGCCAAATACACACACCGGAGCAACCAGCCAGAAGACCCCTTCAGGAGCTCCCGGAAATCATGCCTAGAGTGTCGTATAGCACTATGCATTTTCAAGCTTTTGAATAACTTGTTGCCAAAGGGGGAGAAAGTTTATAGATCATTAGGTTGAGTGAGAGAGAGTGTGTGTGTTTTGGCTTTTGTTGCCTATCTTGCTACTTTGGTTGTTTTTGCTTTGATCGTTTACATGCTACAATATTTGTGCTTGTGTGTGAGATACTTCTATGATCATATGTTTGATCATACTATGCTCTAATGTGTGCTTGCTTGATGATATGTGTATGATCAATCATGGTTTCCCTTGGTGATGAGTGCATGTTTCTTATGGCTTATCATTTTGAGCGCTCCACCATGATGCATGTGACATGGAAGAGTACCCATAATCCTAATCAATTTGCATTTGCATTCAAAAGAAATTTTGAAATAATGCACAAATTTAGGGGGATCTCTTGCTTATCACATACTTCTCAAAGCGACGATGTATTTCACTAATATTATCGATTGTCGAAGCTTTGATCTATATGTTGTCATCAATTACCAAAAAAGGGGAGATTGAAAGTGCAACTAATCCCCAGGTGGTTTTGGTAATTCATAACAACATATAGCTCATTGAACTAATACACATTCATGTTAAATGTTTCAGAAAGTTCAATGGTTGGCACTGCATGGACTAGAAATGTGGACCCCTCAAAATGCTAAGGACAAAGATTGGCAAAGGCTCAAGACTCTTCATTTTCATTTTAGTGATCCAAGATCACATTTAGTCCATAGGAAAGCCAATACTATTCAAAGGGGATGAGGTGTTGCTTAATGGTCTACTTGCTCGAAGTGCTTAGTGATATTGTTCCAAAAACCCTCAACCACTTTCTCATTTCCACATATGTCCAAAATCCAAAGTCAAACTCGGACCCACCGATTTGATCTATCCGGCGCCACCGAGTTCATTTGACATAGCCATAGACAAAAACCCTAATCAATTCGGTCTCACTGATACGGCTCTCGGTCTCACCGAGATGGCTTTGCAAACTCTCTATTTCCCTTCGTAACATTTCAGTATCACCGAAATGAGCGATCGGTCCCACCAAGTTTGCATTGCAAACTCTCTATTTCCTTTTTGTAACATTTTGGTCTCACCGAAATGAGCGATCAGTCCCACTGAGTTTGCTTGACCAAGTCTCTGTTTGCTTATTGCTGAAATTGGTCTCACCGAGTTTATGCAACTGGTCTCACCGAGATGAGGTTTTTCCCTAGCCCGAGCACATCGGTCCCACAGAATTGATCTCGTTGGTGATTCCTAACGTTCACATTTTGAAATAAATCGGTCTCACCGAGTTTCTCTATTCGGTCTGGCCAAGTTGGGTAAAAAGTGTGTAACAGTTAGATTTTGTGTGGAGGCTATATATACCCCTCCAACCCCTTCTCCATTCGAGAGAGAGCCATCAGAACTTGCCTACACTTCCACTACTCATTTTCTGAGAGAGAACCACCTACTCATGTGTTGAGACCAAGACATTCCAATCCAACCCCGAGAATCTTGATCTCTAGCCTTCCCCAAGTTACTTTCCACTCAAATCATCTTTCCACCATAGCCAAGTCTATGAGAGAGAGTTGAGTGTTGGGGAGACTATCATTTGAAGCACAAGAGCAAGGAGTTAATCAAAAGCTTAGTCTAGCCATAATTTATGAAGCAAACACCAATTACTTTCAAGGACTCACACTCCAGCTAAACTACACTTGGCAGCACTCCAACTTGTGCGTAAGCAGCTAGGGAAACGTTCTCCTCCCCTCCAAGCTCCATCAGCCATCCCGTGGATTCGTCTCCTCTCTGCATGATGCTTTAGCGACTGGTAGGAAGGGTGATCTTGGTACCTTGGAATCGACTAGTTTAGGTTATCGTTTTCAGTCCTTACAGGGGCGGCACTTGGGCGGATGGCTGTGCTTCATCTTTGAGTTGGTCTTTGGACTTCGATCCTTCTTGAATCCATCCATTAGGATAAAGCTGACAAAGCTCTGACGTAGATTCCGTCCATCTCTTTTAGGCGATGAAGTTGGGATTTCTCGCCATATGGAGAGATCTGGTGTCTAGCACTTCAATCGATTTAAGGGTTTGACTCTTGGGCGTTGTTCCTTAGTGGCCAATCCATGGAGATTTCTCAACAGTCATCGAGAAGATCAGACCAACTCCGGTAGTTGCGTGTTTGATGACTCATTCCGATGGCGATAGGATTGTTTGGTGATCCAGTGACTCTGGTGTAATTTTGTTTAATTTGGTGTGCTTTATACTTTTGGTGAACTTTTTTCCAAGGCTAACTTCCCATCTATTTGTCAACTTTAAAGGTAGTAAAAAGAACACCAGAAGTAAAAATACATCTAGGTCTATAGACCACCTAACGACGACTACTAACACTATAGCGAGCTGAAGGCGCGCTACCGTCTTTGCCCCTGCCTCATCGGAGTCGAGTCAACCTTGTTATGGTAGACAGTCGGGAGTTATCATACTAAGGCCGCATAGGACCAGCACACCAGAACATCAACCGCTGCCGATGAAGAGAAGTGTAGATCGGAAGGATCTAACATGTAGAAACACAAGCACAAACAAAGAAAGACAAGATCCACATGGATCCACCAAAGACAAACGCCGACCAAATCCCGTGAGTACCGCCAGAGACAAACCTCCACACGTCCTCCGACGGTGCTAGAAACACCATCGGAACAGAGATAAGGCGGGGAGAACCTTATTCCATCTTCAAAGAGCCGCCTCTGCCTCGCCTCTCTAAGTAGGACACAAACCCTAATAAAACACAAAAGAGCATGAAAAAATGAAGCCCTGCCACAGGCAAGGGCCGAAATCCACCATGCCTCCATGTCCCTAAGACCACACAAGATGAGGTAGACCGACGATGGCACCGGTGGGAGGCACAAGTACCCTAGCCAAAGGGCCCTCTTCTGTTCGTGGAAGAAAGAAAACATATTCCTCTACACACCATATGAGCGAGGTAGGCAAAGCCTGAAGCTACACATTAGCCCAAACTTTTATATTACCTTCATCCCAAAATTCTTGTCTAGACACGGATGTATCTCATACTAAAATATGACTAGATACATCTGTATCTACACAAATTTAAGACAAGAACTTTGGAATGAAGGAGTGGTAGAATTGCACCTTTTCTAAAAGGGCACTGATCTGTGTCAGTCTCACTGCGTCCGTTGGATTCATCCATCCGTACGCGTTAGATATGTCTCCTTTCAGTCATGATTGTCTCTCAGCCCGCATCTCGCACTCGCACATGAAAAAATAGATGCACCCACCTTCTTCTCAACTACTCGCGCACAATGCTCCCCCACGCATTTGCCCATGTTTCCTAGGATGGCGACCTATGAAGAAATTCTGCAACTCTCACGCGGCGCCGGTGTGCTGCACCTGAGCTATCGGACGCCCTTGCCAACAACTGCCATGACCGTGCTGATCTACTCGACATCGAGCTCGCAGCAACACGATCTGCCGCTTGCCGCTGGTCGTCGTTGGCAGCTCCGGTGGTCACCGTTTGTAACATCCACTCACGGACACTCATGGCACACGGTCACTGCATTTTCCCTTCCTGCTCGGCATGTTACCACTGGTCGGCTTGTAGCACCGCCTGGTTGCAGCATTTATAGTTGCTAGTCCCAGCTTCATGCACCGACAGTTGTAGCACCCAGCAGCACCGCTTCCAGCTCCACGTATCTATGGTTGCAGCATCCGGCAATGCCAGTCGCCGCTCCACGCACCGACAATTGCAACACCCCACAGTGTGGGTTCCAGCTCTGTGTGCAGGCGGTAGTAGCACCTTGCGCTGGTCAAATAAAATGGCCACTTGTCATTGTAGGCTTGTAGCATTCTCAATTGGCGTGCGTAGCTTTCTCCATTATCGGGTGAAGCTTTTTGAGTTTTGGTTTGCAGCTTTTGCCAACATAGGTTACAGCTATCCTTGGTCGCGCAATGGCCAGCTGCACGTCCCGTCGCCTTTTTGAGTGAATCTTTTTTTGAATAAAAAGGTAGAATCTACCTTATGCATTCAAAACGAGCAAGAGCCCGACTGACCATAGTCAAATTACATGATGGTAATGTAAACATTGCACGAATTGTGTAGCAGGCCATCACCAAGCCTTAACAGGGAAAAGAGAGAGCTAGAGATCAGGAGTTGGGTACATGTAAATCAACTGTATCAGCCGAGCTACCTAAAGTTGTCCGATCATCATCTCTTAAAGATCGGGAGCACCACAACCCGAGTAGAATTGCTATCTCAGAAAATACTTTTGCAGATGACCATCTGTTGTTATGAAAGATCTAAGCATTACGGCCAGTCCAAAGAGCCGCGAATAGGAGATGCCAAATCTTGCCGTACTTGGATGTTGCACCTGGTGAGATGTCGGAGTAATGGGCCATGGGTAGCCTCACCCGGGTCCCTGGATTTAACAAGACTTTGGGCCAGCTTCGCCTTGCTGTGCCCCAAGCTGAAGCTCTGCCCTCCGGGGGCCGGCTAGCTCGACGGCCGGCCACCAGAGGGCGGCCAACCACCAGCCAACAGCACCACGAGCGGCCGTCTCCGGCCAGCCGGCCTCTAGAGAGGGTGGTATCAAGCAGGCGGCCACCTCGCGCCCTCAGAGTTTGTGCCCCCTTCAAGAGGACGTGATGGGGCGTGGCTACAGTGAAGCCCTTATCCCCAAATCGTGGGTTCGGCATGGCCACAGTGTCCCGTACAGATGGAGATCTCGGCACGGCGTGACACTGTTGCCACCTACCCTTGACGTCACTCCGAACAGGCGGAGCCCTGTTCCCCATGACGGCCTGTCGGTACAGCCCGCGGGCTGTGGGCCCTCCCGGGTAGTGACACCCTAGAAGACGGCGCACGCCGGATCAGTCAGACCAGGGGAGGGCCGGCCTCCAGTAGGCGGCCATCCCCACCCTCGAAGCAAGGACGCCATTAACCTGATGAGATCAGGTGTGGCTACAGTGATCTCCCACCAGGCGGCGGGACTATAGCCACGCTGAGCTGACCAAGCCCGTGTCATTAGCAGCACGGCTACAGTGAGCAGCCGCCAACCAGACCCGCCCGCGGTGGGAGCGGCCTGTCGGCTCCGTACCAGACCAGTCGGCGGTGCCCGCCGGGCGGCGGGCCCCAGTAGTCGGCGGAGAAGCCGTAGGCCGGAGACGCTGACAGCCGGGCCAAGCACCCGGCCAGATTACCATTGTACCCCTGGGGGGTAGGCCTATATAAGCCCCCAGGGCACCCATGCAAAGGGTTCCCACTTTGATAGAACTAGCCAGATCACTAGAGCAGGAGAGAGCTAGCCTTGCCTTCTCCTACCTCTAGCATATAGCTCAAGGAGCACATTTGTATCACTTGTGCCATAGTGATCATGCGGAGACCCCGCAGAGCAGGAGTAGGGGTATTATCTCCAAGGAGAACCCCCAACCTGGGTAAAGTACGCCGGCGTTCGTGTCTATGCCTCATCCCACTTTTGGGCACCGGGGACGTTCTACTCGCTCCCACCATGATAAGCCATCCATTGGCATATGTCGCACCCAACCCCCGACATTTGGCGCCCACCATGGGGCGAGGTGCACCGTCTCCTGGAGATCTGCTCTGGACGGGAACCTTGTTCCTTCCTGGCGAGCGAAGCCAGCAGGACGCCCGACGGTGTCAGCCTCGATGCGCTGAGGCGCGGAGACGCCTGTGCGGCGAGCTGCCTCGCCAACCTTGTCTGCGAGATCCACCTCTCCGACGAGCCGGCCTTCGACGCAGGCACCGGCTGCCACGAGAGCCGCCTCGTCAGCCTTCTCGACCAGCTCCACGTCACTAGCGAGCCTGCTGTGGACCTGGAATCTGTTGGCTCCACCGATCCGATGATCGTCGACTACGACACGGTGTCGATTGACGCGTTCCCCACCAATGTGGTGGTCTACGACGAGCCGCCTCCTCGCGAGCACAGCGGTGGGAGCACCGTCACGGAGGTGCTCGTCATCCACAATGGCGAGAACTCAGACGGGCGCACTCAGGACCCACTCAACGCGGCTCTATGAGACCTGTCAGCGCCCATCCCAGAGGGTGCAGATGCTGAGATGCTGGAGGCATGCCGCGTCCAGCTTCTCGAGAGCGCTGGCTGACTAGCCAGTGTGCGACGCCTCTCGGACGCCTATCGGCGCGAGATGGATCGGGCCGTTGGCAGCACGCCGGCTCCTGAGGGGCCTAGCCGCCTCGGCATGGTTCGGCAGCGTGGCGCGACCATCGCCAGCATGTTCGAGGCAGAACGCCCCGTCTACGCCACGCCTGCTGAGAACATCCGGGCCGCCCAGGCGGTGACGGATGAGCTGGTCAAATACGACGGCGACGAGCGCCGCCACATGACGAAGCGAGGCCGGCTGCCATGTTGAAGTGCCCGCCCAGCGGAACGACGAACCGCCCCCTTGCCAAGACCATGGCGTGACATCCCGGACGCCGTCTGACGGCGCCCACAGAAGACGAGGCAATGAGCCGGCAGCTAGTCGAAGCCGGACTCGCCTTTCCATCGAGCGTGACGAAGACGGCCGCCCTCGAGCAGTGGAGCACCGAGGCAATCCTCCGCCCCCTCCGCCTCGTGGAGAAAGACATGCCACTCCACCGCCTGTCACGCACCCGACACTCGGCGACCGTCTTGGCCGCCAAGAGGGAGTCGGAGAGATTGACGCCCGCCATCGGATTGACCACCTCAACCGATCCTTGGCACTAGAAGAAGAATACGCGCTGGGTGAGGGAGTCCTGGATTACGGGGTATCCGGACAGCCAGACTATATACTTTGGACGGACTGTTGGACTATGAAGATACAAGACTCAAGACTTCGTCCCGTGTCCGGATGGGACTCTCCTTTGCGAGGAAGATAAGCTTGGCGACCCAGATATTAGATTCCTTTCCTTGTAACCAACTCCATGTAAACCCTAGCCCTCTCTAGTGTCTATATAAACCAGAGAGTTTAGTCCATATGAGGACGATCATAACATTCATAATCATCATAGGCTAGCTTCTAGGGTTTAGCCTCTACGATCTCGTGGTAGATCGACCCTTGTAACACTCATATCATCAATATCAATCAAGCAGGAAGGAGGGTTTTACCTCCATCGAGAGGGCCCGAACCTGGGTAAACATCGTGTCCCTTGCCTCCTGTTACCATTAGCCTTAGACGCACAGACCGGGACCCCCTACCCGAGATCCACCGGTTTTGACACCAACATTGGTGCTTTCATTGAGAGTTCCTCTGTGTTGTCGCTGCAAGGCTTGATGGCTCCTTCAATCATCTACAATGCAGTCCAGGGTGAGACTTTCTCCCCCGGACAGATCTTCTGTTCGGCGGCTTCGCACTGCGGGCCAATTTGCTTGGCCATCTGGAGCAGATCGACAGCTACGTCCCTGGCCATCAGGTCAGGTTCGGAAACATAAACTACACGGCCGATATCCGCGGAGACTTGATCTTCAACGGATTCAGACCTATGCCAGGAGTGCCGGACAGTCACGATGAGCACGACTTAGACCTGCTGACGAACAATGCCCGGGACATCGCCCCTGCAGGAGCCCCGGACTTAAATCCGGGGCAGATTGCGTCGCCCGAGGACGGGTGGATGGACCCCGCCCCGGAGGCTGCACACCCATCGGCGGTAGAATTGAACACAGACTTCATCCCCAAGGAAGCCTGTGACACCGGACCCCCGGACTCGTATCTGGCTGTAGGTTCCAGTCTGCACACCTCCGAGCCCACCGAATCAGGTTGGGCTCCGGTAATGGAGTTCACCGCTGTGGATATCTTCCAGCGCTCGCCCTTTGGCGACATGCTGAAATTGTTAAAGTCTCTCTCTTTATCAAGAGACTCTCGGTCGAACTATATCCGGCTCGAGCAGGAAGCTGGCGATGAGGGAATTCATTGCCCACCCACCACCCACTTCATAGCCACTATCGACGACGTAACAAACATGCTCGAATTCGACTCTGACGACACCGACGGTATGGACGTCGGTGCATGGGACGATTCAGAACCACCACTCACGGAGTGCTGGACTGCCACTTCATCATACGATATATACATGGTGGATACGCCTAAGAAGGACGACTGCGACAAACCGGAGGATAAAACCCATGGACAAAAGCCAAAACGACGCCGTAGGTGCCGCTCCAAGTCCAGCAATAGTAAAAATAGCAATAACAACGCTAGGAAGATCGTCACCACAATCAACTCCGAAGGCAACAATGACCATATGGACCCAGCAATGGAGCAGGATGAACCAGGTCACGCCGAACACAGCTCGGAGCAGACGCCCAATCACAACGATCCCGAGGAACGAACTAATCAAATCGCCCCGGGACAAGAGCACAGTCCGGATGACGATGCACTCACCATCCCGAAGACATGCTTGGAACGAGACAACCTCCACAGAAAGCTTATGGCCACTGCGAGAAGTCTGAAGAAGCAGAAGCAAAAGCTTAAAGCCGCACAGGACATGCTCAATCATAGATGGAATAAAGTACTAGACACTAAAGAAAAGTACGACGACGATAACCAAACAAAGAGCTATCCAAAGCGCAAGCTGCTACTAGAATTCGACGACGAGGCCGTTCCAGCGAAGAACAATACGACCAGCAGGCCAAACAAACCACTTCGAAACCGCTATGGAGCAGCTACCGATGATGCACATGATTTACATGAGCTCCTGGATAAAAAGGCTGGCGCGACTAGGTCCATCTATGGATCTAGAGGACGCACCCCGGCACAGGACTATGGTTCCCAAAATGGTCAGACTGATCGGGTACCAGTTCGGAATCAATACCGAACACATCAACAGCCGATGACACGCCATAACACGTCCAGAAATAGGGGGCTGCTCACCCTCTGTGCTTCACCGAAGAGGTACTGGACCACGAATTTCCACAAGGTTTTAAACCTATGAACATCGAGGCATACGACGGAACGACAGACCCCGGGGTCTGAATCAAGGATTTTATCCTACATATCCACATGGCTCGTGGGGATGATCTCCAGGCCATCAAGTATCTTCCCCTCAAGTTGAAAGGACCAGCTCGACACTGGTTGAAAAGCCTCCTCGAAAATTCAATCGGAAGTTGGGAGGAACTCGAGGATACTTTTAGGGAAAATTTTCAAGGGACCTATGTCCGACCCCCGGACGCGGATGATTTAAGTCACATAATTCAACAGCCCGGAGAGTCCACCCGCAAACTTTGGAACAGATTCCTCACTAAGAAGAATCAAATTGTCGACTGTCCGGTGCTGAAGACCTAGCGGCCTTCAAGCACAGTATCCGGGACGAATGGCTCGCCAGACACCTCGGCCAAGAAAAGCCAAGGACAATGGCAGCCCTAACAAGCCTTATGACCCGCTTTTGCACGGGTGAAGACAGCTGGTTGGCCCGTAGAGGCACCAACGACCCTAGTACATCCGAAATCAGGGATGGAAACGGGAAGCCACGGCGTGATAAAAACAAACGTCAAAACAAAGAAGTAAGTCCGGACAACACAACTGTCAACGCCGGATTCAAGGGCTCTCGACCCGGTCAACAAAAGAAGGCACTTAAAGGCAGCAACGAAGGACCGTCCGGCCTGAACAAAGTCCTGGACAGACTGTGCCAAATTCACGGCACCCCCGAAAAACCTGCGAACCACACTCACAGAGAACGCTGGGTCTTCAAGCAGGCCGGCAAGTTAAATGCCGAACACAAGGGAAGGGGAACACCAAGTGAAGATGAGGACGAGCCTCACCAGCCGAACACTGCGGGACAGAAAAAATTCCCACCAGAGGTAAAAACAGTAAACATGATCCATGCGACTCACTTATCAACGAGAATGCACGAACGCACGCTTAGAAACGCATGCGCCATAGAGCCCGTTGCACCCAAACTTAACCACTGGTTAGCCTGCCCGATGACCTTCAATCACAGGGACTACCCGACCAGTATGTGGCACGGAGGATCAGCTGCCTTGGTGCTCGACCCAATAATCGACGGATACCATCTTACTCACGTCCTTATGGACGGCGGCAGTAGTCTTAATCTAATGTGCCAGGACACTGTCCGCAGGATGGGGATAGACCCATCCAGAATCAACCACAGTAACGCCACCTTTGAAGGGGTGATACCAGGCATTGAAGCCCACTGCAGAGGCTCCCTCGTACTAGAGGTGATGTTCGGCTCCCCAGGCAACTTCAGAAGCGAAAAACTACTCTTCAACATTGCCCCCCTCCAACGCGGTTATCACGCATTGCTTGGGAGAATGGCCTTTGCCCGCTTCAACGCAATACCGCACTACGCCTACCTTAAACTCAAAATGCCCGGTCCACGCGGCGTCATCATCGTTAGTGGAAGCACAGAGCGCTCCTTATGCACTAAGGAATACGCGACGGCTCTAGCAGCCGAACTCTAAGCACCCTCTAATACCAGAAAGCATGAGTGGTCGTTAAGACCTCGGACACGGTTGCACGAGTCCGGTAGCCCAGACCAACCTGGTCTAGGCGCCACACATGTAATCCCATAAGGATACCAGGGGCTATAGATAATTAATAAAGCCCAATTCTCGGCCTAACCTCATTAACAGGCCAATGTCTAACACTTCTACTATCCATTAGTGATAGCTAACTTTTCGCATGCTTATGTCATACTCTTCTCCATGAGTTTTTCTTTTTACAGACACCATTCGTGCGACACCCTCCCAGGCCACAGCACAATGGGGACAAAGGCGCAGACGTGCAGCAGGGCCCCGCTCAAAGGTTTATCTTTAGATTAAGCCCCTGTGTAAACCTTCTTCATTGTCTCTTCTTGCTTACACATCCCATGGGTACTACACCCACAGAGGACACTGCCGTTATTGGCATTTCGCCATGACAGACTAATGCACGTACTTGGGAATATAGGGTTTATAATAAAGGGTGTTACTCAGCCAAGTAAAAGTCCGAATACCCTCGGGAGTGTTCGGCGTCGCGAGTTTGGCCTTATATGCATCAGCTCCGAATCATGTCTTTGGTGAAATGTTGGGTTTGCCCGGCTCCTGGGTTCGCTGCCTTACGTTCTGTTTTTATCGGCTAAGGCGGCCAAAGGAGAACTACTGCAATTGTACCCTGGTTATTCCAGATGAGCACCTTAGTAGAGAAAGCTGAAAACTGACTGTCATGATATAGCGAGAGACTGTTCAACCATTCGAAGACCTATCGGAATCTTCAGGATTCCTCCGCATTAGCAAAGGACTGTTTCCCGGTCATGTACACACGCGCCCATATTCGGATGCACGCAAGGGTACCAGGGGCTACATAGTAGCCCCACCGTCAAACTCCTATGGCTAAGTGAAAGTGTTACAGCTATATAGTCCGGTTGCCTAGTTCGCCGTGAGATCACCTCCTTAATGGACCAAGACGTTGGATCAAGTGTGATTACGCATACTTTTCGCGAACACCCCCGCATTGTGTGCGTGGGGGCTGAAGCCAACGACTGCTAACTTTCAGATTAAACATATACATAAAAATGGCCGCATGGGAGGCACAACAATACTTTCGGGCACAAAGTATAAATATCTGCTCCATAATTATAATAACATTGTTTTTACAATGATAAGGTTTGTCACTCGAACGTGACATTCTTCGAACACTGAGCCGCTATTAAGCGAGCGCCTTCTACTACCTGGTCCAAGTAGTGCTCGGACAGATCTTGGGCTCCCGCCGGATTCTGGGTCGCAGTAATGGTGGCCTCCATATCTGTCCAATATGCTTTAACGCGGGCAAGGGCCATCCGTGCACCCTCTATGCACGCCGACCTCTTCACGGCATCAATCCGTGATACGGCACCAAGGAATTGTTGCACTAAACCAAAGTAACAGTCTGGCTTGGGCCCCTTTGGCAATAGATGGTCTATCACAGGCCGCATTGCAAGTCCGGACAGCCTGTGGAGCTCGGCCACAACAGCCATTCTCTCACTCAAAGGCAATGTGCGCTCCGGCGATGAGCAGCCTGCTCGGCTCTCAACTCTTCGGCCGCCTTTAGGGAAGCCGCATTGCTCACCCGGGAATGTTCTTTGGCCAGGGCAAGTTCCGCCCTCAGGGCTTCCATGGCAGCAGCACCATCTGCAGTCCAAACATATAACATTAGCATTATGCTCCTCTTAGTTTTTCCTACATAAATTTATAATAAGGAAAGCAGATCACATACCTTGTGACTCGTTCAGCCGCTCGTTCACCAGTGTGATATCGGCATCAATAACTCCAATCTGCCTCCTCAGTTTGGCAACTTCAACGGATTGTTCGGCTGCCGGATCCTTAGACACCTGTGCATAAATATAGCACGAACATTACTTTTAGAATATGATCCCCCATTTGCCGCCTAAGGCGGGCAACCAGGGTCTCATGGGCTACTATCTATATGGAGCACACCTAGCGCGTGTGTCACAGCCGAAAATTATGTATTTTTCATTACATACCTCAAAGCCTCTGAGCAGGCTCGTAAAGGCTTCATTCAACCCGCTTGTGGCGGACGAAATTTTCTTGAGCACCGTGCTCATTAATGAACGGTGCTCCTCCGAGAGATCAGCTCGCTCCAGAAGGCCCACCAGTGTGTCCAGCCGGATGTCGGATTGCGCCGAACCCTTTTTATTGCCCCCCATGGGAGCTGAACGCTCCGGGCTCAGGGTGGCCGGATGTCACGACCGGCTTTTCAATAAAATGCTTATTGATAAAACCGATCTTTTGAACCCAGTATAGGAAAAGTCATCCTTTCTGGTAGACAAATACTTGATAAACAGAGGACCAGTAGCATCAAATATATTACAGGGTTGAGCTGAGGCTGCTCAACAATTTATTACAAACTCGCCAATATCTTACATAAAGGCGGTTATGGCACAGGGGTGTGGTGACATGCTACTAGCTTGAGATAAAAAGTGGTAGTGGATAACTTGACTTCTACTGGCAGCCCATCGAGCATCGAGGTGAGGCTCGATGAATTTATTCTGGGGTAGCAGACGCAGATAAGATACAATGACCAAAACAGGATCGCACGGGACTGACTGGGACTCCTCTAGGCGTCGGACTCGCTATTGAATTCCCCGTCCATGAGATCGCCTTCATCAACATCTGGCCAAATCAACAAGCCAGGTGAGTACTTTGAAAGTACTCGCAAGACAGTTCGGACAAAAGATATAACAAATGCATGCATGGATGCGTCACGAGCAAAAATAATAATGCTCAATACATTAATAAGGGTTTGACGAGTAAAATAAATAACTGAAAACCGATCGGGTGTCTGGAGCGACGCCACGAAAGGTAAACAATTAAAAATAAATTTGCCACAATCGGGCGTCTGAGCGACACCACATAAAGGGCTTTTAAAAGAAATGCCACAGTCGGACGTCTGAGCGACATCACATAAAGGGCTTTAAAAGAAATGCCATAGTCGGACGTCTGAGCGACATCACATAAAGGGCTTTAAAAGAAATGCCACAGTCAGACGTCTGAGCGACATCACATAAAGGGCTTTAAAAGAGATGCCATAGTCGGACGTCTGAGCGACATCACATAAAGGGATTTAAAATAAATGCCACAGTCGGACGTCTGAGCGACATCACATAAAGGGCTTTAAAAGAAATGCCACAGTCGGACGTCTGAGCGACATCACATAAAAGGCTTTAAAATAAATGCCATAGTCGGTCATCTGAGCGACATCACATAAAGGGCTTTAAAAGAAATGCCACAGTCGGACGTCTGAGCGACATCGCAGAAAGGGCTTTGAAAAGAAATGCCACCGTCGGACGTCTGAGCGACATCACAGACAGGGCTTATAACAAATGTAAATAACAAGTATGCCACCGTCGGACGTCTGAGCGACATCACAGACAGGGCTTATGACAAATGTAAATAAGAAGATTAGTCCATCCACAAGAATAATCTTTTAACCGGGTTTATCACCCAGGTAGTCCACCGGAGTTTTGTCACTGAGACTGATACCTGACAAGATAAGAGGAATACAGTACTTGGACAAGTACAAGATGATTTAAAGGAGTTGTGACTCTGCAGAGTTTGTACTCACTGTCCACAGCCAACGGATTTCCGTAGTCACGAAGGACTAGTTCCGTTTACAGTATTTCGGAAGAAACACATTTAACTAGTACACACCCATTCCACCTCACAATGCCAGGAATCACCCTAGGCAACGTCCAAGAAAAACTTTGAGACGGGGAGGCCACAACCTTGAATAGCATGGGATCAAATTTCTATACGCGCGCTCTAAGGGGTGCCCCCCTCTCGGTCCCAACCGGAAACACCCATGCCCCCTGACCGGATGACGGACTTTAATCGAGGGCCATGGAACCCTCATCCCGACCTCTCTACTTGGTGTGTAGTAGGAAAATGGTTGCAACTTACTACGCCATATTCCTTGCGGAAAACATGTGGCAGCACAGGAAGGAAATGAATGGCAATATGATTTGATTCATGATGACACCGCTGTCAAATGGACTGGCATAAGACTGGCATGTCACAACACTGCCATCTTACCCATCCTCATGCCATCTCATGGCCTTGCCAATATGTATCCAACAACATATAGCTTTCCGAAACTTACTTTCCACTTCTATGCATGAAATATAACATTCAACGATATGTTCATCAACATGCCATGAAACTCCTAAAATGCAAACATGCAACAAACACTTCATCATATCAATAGTTCAAACATGCTTGCCTGGTTCGGAGTAGTCGGAGTCTAACTGTGCGAAGTTTGCGGCTCCGTCGCTTCCTCCGGAATCTACGGTATAAGAAAAATATGCACGTAACGTAAATACCGGGAGGTGCACACAAATATTCCAAATAAATTCCCAAATAAATCTATAAAAAACTAGACAAAAATTTAAAGAGAACAGAAAAAGAATCAAACAAAAATATTTTTCTGTTTAAAAGATATAAGGGTTTTGGTCCAGGGACCTTTCTATAATGAAATAGAAAACTCCCAGGGGGTTTAGCAGAAAACTCCAGAAAATGGTTCGTTTAAAAGAAATGACTGAGAGGCTGACAGGCGGGCTCCACCTGTCAGGTTTGAAAATTTAAAAGAGGGAAACAGGGCGCGACGGCGCCCGAGAGGTGCGGTGGTCGCCGGCGGTGATCCACGGCAGGGCAGAGTGATCGGACGGTACCTTCGTGATCAGCACATCCTTCCGCGTCTGTGGGAGGTGGAAGTGGTCGCCGGCGAGCACTGTGTCAACGGTGGCCCTTGCTCCGGCGGACGGTGGTTCGGGCAGTCGTGGACCTCGTCGGAGAGAGCTGTGAAGATCAAATTGGAGTGGGGGTTAGACTCTTAGTTGCCTGAGAGGGTTGCTGACGAGGTTAGGGCGCCGGAGACGGCCTCACCGGAGTGAATTGAGGTGGAGGCCGAGGCGGAACGAGGTGGCCGGAGTTGAGTAAGAAGGGCCCCTCGAGGCTCTTCCAGTGGCTAGGCGGGGTCTGGTGAGGTGGTGGAGTTGTGCGGGGGCAAGAGCAAGCTCGGGGGGGGGGTGCTATTTATAGCCGGCCCGAGTCGGTTGCCGTGAACGGATAAGTCCGACGAGTGATTATGGCGGCGCTGTGGCTGCACGGTCGGCTTAGGAGCTTGAGCATCGACTAGACAAAGTACTGGTGCTATCCCAGTGTCCAACTCAACAAGGTGGGCGAGGTTATGTCCTGTCCTCGGCGGAACGGCCGCATGGCCCGTCGGTGGCAGAGAACACGCTCTGCGCGTGCCAGGCCACGGCGACGGTGCTGCATGCGTGCGTTGGCAAGGAGATGGCCACGTGGAGCCACCAGGAGATTTGTGCGGCGCCGAACGGCATTATGCCGTAGTTTTGCTCCCTGTCGGCCGCTACGGTGGTTCTGCCACCGCAAGACACGCCGGCGTAGGCGGGCCAGGGTGCCACCGATGCCAGGAATGCGCCAAGCACGCGTGTGAAGCTCCGGACAAGCAGGCTAGGCTGTGAGCAACGTGCCAAGTGCACTGTGGGCATGTGACTGAAACTCTGACGGAGAACGACACTGCATATCTGAATTTAACTAAAGATGAACAGTAATAGTGCATGCAAGGTGTTCGACAGAAAGATTTAGGCATGAGGGGATTTTTCCTTGAGCTGGTTTTTGGTGGGGTGGTCTCTCATTGCAGCTAGGGGTTGCCTGAATTTTGGTGGAAGTTTTGGAGAGGTGTAGATATGAATTTCACCAAATTTGGCTAATCTGGTCCAAACTTGCAGAGGGTGAATTTTGAAATATTTGAAAAGAAGAAGAGTGGATCAAGATGGTTCTAGGTTGTGGGTGCAAAGGACTATCCAGAGGAGTTGAATTGAGATCAAGAATCAAATGCATTAAGGTACTTGCTTTGCAAACTACCTAGGCTCCAAAAGAAAGACATAATTATTTTGGGGGAAGAATTTAATGGAATAAAATCCAAAAATGGATTTTATTAGTTTGGACAGAAAGTTTGGGTTGTCCCAAAGTGGAAGGAGGGGTTTTGGGAAATTTTTACCATAGGAGGCATGGTAAAATCAAGAAAGGATCAAAACCAAATAAAAGCCCAAAACCAAAAAGGGTTTTCTTTTTGAAAACAAAAACCACAAAAAAATTTGGAGTGTCACAGCACCTACCCCCTTAGGAAAAATCTCGTCCCCGAGATTTTAGCTGATCCTTAAACAGGTGTGGGTGCTCTGTCCAAAGAAAATCCTCTCTCTCCCAAGTTGCTTCATTCTCGGTGTGGTTGCTCCACTGAACTCTGAAAAATTTGATGGTTTTCTGTCGGGTCCTCCTCTCAGACTCTTCTAATATTTTTATTGGGTGCTCTCGATAGGTGAGGTCTGGTTGCACGTCAATATTTTCATGTGAGACCTGCTTCTCTGGGTTGCTTACGTACTTTCTTAATTGCAATATGTGAAACACATTGTGGATATCGGATAAATCCATGGGTAAGTCTAGCTGGTAGGCTACCATGCCTCTTCGGGCCATTATACGAAATGGTCCGATGAACCTTGGTGCTAGCTTCCCCTTAATCGTGAATCGTTGCAGACCCCTCATAGGAGAGACTCTTAGGTACACAAATTCTCCGGGTTCAAAACTGATTTCCCGATGCTTTCGATCATAATAACTCTTTTGCCGACTTTGAGCTGTCTTGAGTCGATCTCTAATCGTCTTAACTTTCTCTTCAGGCTCTTTGAGCATATCTGGGCCGAAGATATGGCTGTCTCCGGTCTCTGACCAATTTAGCGGGGTACGACATCTTCTGCCATACAGAGCTTCAAAGGGTGCCATCTGCAAGCTGGCTTGATAACAGTTGTTGTATGCAAACTCTGCATATGGTAAGCTTTCCTCCCAACTGGTCCCGTAGGTGAGAACACAGGCTCTCAGCATATCTTCCAGGATTTGGTTTACGCGTTCGGTCTGTCCATCAGTCTAGGGATGGTATGCGGTACTGAATGCTAGTTGGGTACCCAGTGCCTGTTGTAGGTGATCCCAAAATCTAGAGACGAACTGTGTGCCTCTGTCCGATATGATAGTCTTTGGGACTCCATGCAGGCAGACGATACGGGCAAGATAAAGCCTGGCTAGTCTCTGAGTGGTGTAAGTTGTCTTCACCGACTTGGTTAACCTGTCGGTTATGACCCATATGGCATTATTTCCATGTCGTGACCGTGGTAGTCCAACAATGAAATCCATTCGAATCTCGTCCCACTTCCACTCGGGTATTTTGTTTGGCTGCAACAACCCGGCTGGTTTCTGGTGCTCGGCCTTTATGCGTTGACAAGAGTCACAACATGCAATGAAAGTGGCTATGTATCTCTTTATACCGTGCCACCAAAATTTTTCCTGAAGGTCTTTGTACATCTTTGTCCCTCCAGGATGGATTGAATATGGAGCAGTGTGGCTTTCAGACAGAATCTGCTGTTTGAGGTCCTGGATATTTGGTACGCAGATTCTTTCCCCATACCATAATATTCCTTGGTCATCTACGTTGAATTCCGAGGCCTTGCCCAAACTTACTTTCCTTTTTATGCCATCAATGCTGGGGTGTCCGTGCTGAGCCTCCTTAATCTTCTCCATCAAGGTAGGTTGTATTTCCAAATTTGCCACACTGCCTTCGGTAACCATTATTAAATTGAGCCTAGCAAATTCCTGTTGAAATTTTGTCCTCAACTTTGGTACACTGTCGTTGTCTGTGCTGGGATTCCGACTCAGGGCATCTGCCACAACATTTGCTTTTCCGGGATGGTAGTTGTCGGGGGGGATGCTGATTCCACCAACACCTATGGGGACAGGGCCCCTTTCAGTTCGGTGGGCGGCGGAGAGCGCACAAAGAGCGGATCGATGCAGTACACGCGGGCGATTTTACCCAGCTTCGGGCCGCACGGATGCGTAAAACCCTACTGCTGCTTGTTTGTGTGTATTGGATTCTTGCTCAGGAGCGATGGACGCTGCCAGACTGAGCGTGGGAGTGTTCCTGGTGTTGAATGAGCCGAACTGGCCGAACCTCCTCTACGTTGCGCCTGCGCCTCCTTTTAAACTTTCAAGGGGTCACCGACAGGTGGCAACGTAGACTAGAAGGGTGAAAATGGAAAAGGATGCGGTAGGTGTAGCTACCGCTACTGTGGATACAGTGCGCCCTACCTAACTCTGACGGCAGGGGACAAGGGCATTAAATGCCTGTCTGAGTCTCCTAAACAGTGCAAAAGGTGACCGTTAGGAGCGCTACCGTTTGCCACGATGGGATTCTCTTCATCTCCACTTGCCACCACGTACCCCTAGCTGCACGGCCTCCTGCCACATGTGCTTGGGAGAGTCCTAGAGCGACACGTTAGCAGGTGTGCTGGAGCGCGGGCACGAAGTGGGGGTTCCCGCGGCAAGCTCCTTGCGGCGGGCGTCGTCTTGTCGCGTCCGGAAGGTTGTCGCTCGCCGGATCTTGCCGGGACGCAGGGCGCGTCGCGGCAAGCTTTCTTGGTATGCCTTGAGTGGCCTTCCCGGCAAGCTCCTCTTGCCGGGGGTCTTGTCTCTTCCCGGCAAGATCCTCTTGCCGGGGCCTGGGTTGGCCTTCCCGGCAAGCTCCTCTTGCCGGGGCCTTGGTTGGCCTTCCCGGCAAGCTCCTCTTGCCGGGGCATTGGTTTGAGTACTTTGTTCTTGAATGGTCTTCAAGGGAGCCACGGAGGGTCTTGGCGGTCACCCGGCAAGCCTTGCCGCGGGATGCTGCGACTGCCCGTGCACAAGTTCGGGGTACTAGGGTACCCCTACTCTAGTACACCAAGAGGAGCTTGAAGTCCCCGCTGAGACACAAAGAACCCGAGAAGCTTGCCGGAAGGGACTCCAAACACGCACTTCTCGGGGTTGAGCTTGAGGTTGATCTTGCGCAGATTTGCAAAAGTTTCTTCTAAATCTTGGATCAGGGTAGCCTTGTCCTTGCTCTTGACCACTATATCATCCATGTAGGCTTCCACATTTCTGTGTATCTGTGGCTCGAAAGCGACATGGACTACTCTTGCAAATGTTGAACCAGCATTCTTCAACCCAAAGGGCATCCGTACGAAACAGTATGTGCCGCAAGGGGTGATAAATGCGGTTTTTTCCTCATCCTCTTCTGCCATGAAGATTTGATGGTATCCTGAATATGCATCAAGAAATGAAAGCAAATCACATCCAGCTGTGGAGTCAACAATCCGGTCAATGCGCGGCAAGGGAAATGGATCTTTGGGACAAGCTTTATTGACATCAGTGAAGTCTATACAAATCCTCCATTTCCTGTTCGCCTTGCGCATGACTACAGGATTGGCCAACCACGTGGGATGGAGCACTCCTCTGACAAGGCCTGCTGCTTCCAATTTCCTGATCTCTTCTGCAATGAACTCTTGGCGCTCCACTGCCTGCTTTCTGACTCTCTGCTTGACGGGCCGCGCATGGGGACAGACGGCAAGGTGGTGCTCGATTGCTTTCCTGGGAACACCGGGGATATCTGACGGTTGCCATGCGAACACGTTGACATTCGCCCACAGGAAAGCAATGAGCGCGCTTTCCTATTTGGGGTCAAGCGTGGCACTGATGGTGAAGGTACCACCAGCGTCGTCCTCCTTGGCGGACACCTTCTTGGTCTCGGGTGGACCTGCCATCGTCTTCTTGCACTTGCCAGTGGAGCTCGATGGTGCGTCCTCGACGGTAGTGCAGCACTCCGAAGAGGTGCGCTTGCCGGAGTGGGCATCAGAGCTCTTGCCGGACTTGGCCTTCTTCTTCCCCCCGGGAGCTTCAGCGGCAAGTGTGTGGTGATCAGCTGCGGCTGCTGCTTCCCGGTAGATCTTGTTGGCGCAGATAAGGGCATCCTTCTTGTCGCCGGGGACAGAGATGACACTTATCGGTCCTGGTATTTTGAGCACGTTGTATGCATAGTGAGAGGCTGCCATAAACTTGGCGAGCGCTGGACGGCCAAGGATCCCATTGTAGGGCAATGGAAAATCGGCAACGTCAAATGTGACCCTCTCAGTTCTGAAATTCAACTCGCTGCCAAATGTGACTGGCAGCGTGATCTTCCCTTTCGGCTTGCTCCTTCCCGGGTTGATTCCTTGGAATGTGTCGGTCTCTTTGAGCTCGCTGTCAGGGATCTGGAGTTTGTGAAGGACCGCGGAGGAGATGAGATTCAAGCCGGCCCCGCCGTCAACTAGCATCTTTGTGACCTTGAGGTTGCGGATAGTTGGTGAAACCAACATCGGCAAGCACCCGACCGCAGTTACGCGATCAGGGTGATCCCCAATGTCGAAGATGATAGGCATGCTGGACCATTTCAGGGGCTTGCGTGACTCTATGGACGGCTCCGCTGCATTCACTTCCCGCATCCACTGCTTGAGCTGGCGGTGCGATGTATGCAGAGAGGCGCCACCGTCAACGCACAGGACCTCTGTGGCTTTCTGAAATTCCTGCTCATCGGCCTCATCATCATCCACGTCTTCGTCATCATCGTCATCTTCATACTTGTCGCGGCCGTGGGGAGGTCTGTCTCCTTGCCGCTGCTTGGCCTTGCCGCGGCGTCCTCCCCGGCCGGGGCGTTTCTTGTTGGATCCACCAGTTCCTTCCTGGGCCTTCTCTTTGTCGCGTCGCTCGTATTCAACTTTATGCTGCTCAGCAAGCTGTTCGACCTTCTTGCAGTTCTGGAGATCGTGACCCTTGGTGCGGTGAATCTTGCAATATTGCATGCTGGAGCTGTCCTGCTTGTCGGCGGCCGCCACAGGATGGGCCTCCTTGTCGGAGCCACCAGCCTTAGCTTCCTTGGCGTGCTTCGGTGCTTCAATCTGCACCACGCCCTCGTACTCCGACCTGACGGCCTTGTTGCCAGCCCTCTTCCCCTTCCGCAGCCTCCCTACACCAGCCGCCCAAGGAGACGACCCCGGGGAGTTCAAGAAGCCGGCGACGCGGATGATGGGGTCGCCGGTGCCGCGCAAAGCGGCGCCCGACACCTAGTCGGACCCGCCGCTCCGACGCCCGCTGCCCTCATCATCGCTGTCGCTCCCCTCCTCGTCGCTCTCGCTGGAGGAGGAGCCTTCGCTTTTGGAGGAGCTGTCCACGCAGCACTTCGCCCGAGTGCCGAAGCACCCGAAGGCCTTGACGGAGAGGAGATCGCCCTCCATCAACTTAAAATGGAGGGTAAACCCCTCCGTCAAGCTGTGGATGCGGGCGAACGTCTTCCACCCTCGATCAAGATACATCACATTAGGGGCTGGGAATGCAACGCGGACTCGCGTGCCGCTGATCCCACAGCCCCTCATGTGCAATCTCAGCGTCTCGGGCGGGTCCAACTCCATAGCGCGCGCAAACGGAGCTGGAAGCCGGAGGCGACGACGAGGCGCCCGGCGCAGCCTGACGAAGAACTCGCAAGGGTCGTCCCCTATATGGACCGCCGTGGGGGGAGGAGCCGCCGGCGGAGGTGAAGCTGACGCGCCGCCCCGTCCGCCTCTTCCCCGAGCGCCTCGACCTCGTCCTCGACCTCGTCCGCGACCTTGCCCCCTCCCTCTTCCCCTTATGGCCGGCTCTGCCACCACGGGCGCGGAAGAGGGAGGGATGCGCTGTCTGGCAGCAACCCTCGCCGCCACCGATGAAGGGCCTGGGTTCCCTTTCTCCATGGCAGATGAGAGAAAGGGGAGTAGAAGCTGAAGAAAGGAGAAGATGAGACAGTGCGGGTTTCTGTGCTCCCATCCCGCTCTTTATAAAGGAGCGAGGTGGGAGCTCGGCCGCCCCACTCAGCGAATCAAGGCACGGGAAGAGCAGGGAGTCGGGGCCATCCCGCTGCCTCTGCTCGCGACGGCCCAGTTTCCCACTTCCACCGTCCGTGACCCCAAGCGCACGGGAGCCGCATGGCGGAAATGCAGAACCAAGGCGACGGGTGAGGCGGCCTCGCTCCGCCCCGCGATCGTGGGGAGTGGACGTCCCGAAAACCGCGCACCGGCCTCGTCCAGTAAATGCACCACGCCCCCACACCTACCTCCGTTTAGGGAGGAGGGCATGAACCGTCCCCATCATCGTGGCCTGACGCATGCTCGGGGGGCTTAGCCCCGCGCACGCCGTCCGCGTCACCCACGACGCCACGTTTGACGCGTGCCGTTCTGGGCGTGCACGGTGGGAGCGGAGAGATATGCGGCGTGACCTAGGCCGCGCGTGCCCATGCACTGTTTTGGGCCTGGCCCAACAGCGCTCGGCACCGTGTATGGCCCAGGCCCGGGGGCTCTTGTTGGTGTACTAGAGTAGGGGTACCCTAGTACCCCGAACTTGTGCACGGGCAGTTGCAGCATCCCGCGGCAAGGCTTGCCGGGTGACCGCCAAGACCCTCCGTGGCTCCCTTGAAGACCATTCAAGAACAAAGTACTCAAACCAAGGCCCCGGCAAGAGGAGCTTGCCGGGAAGGCTAACCAAGGCCCCGGCAAGAGGAGCTTGCCGGGAAGGCCAACCCAGGCCCTGGCAAGAGGATCTTGCCGGGAAGAGACAAGACCCCCGGCAAGAGGAGCTTGCCGGGAAGGCCACTCAAGGCATACCAAGAAAGCTTGCCGCGACGCGCCCTGCGTCCCGGCAAGATCCGGCGAGCGACAAGCTTCCGGACGCGACCAGACGATGGCCGCGGCAAGGAGCTTGCCGCGGGAAACCCCCACTTCGTGCCCGCGCTCCAGCACACCTGCTAACGTGTCGCTCTAGGACTCTCCCAAGCACACGTGGCAGGAGGCCATGCAGCTAGGGGTACGTGGTGGCAAGTGGAGATGAAGAGAAGCCCATCGTGGCAAATGGTGGCACTCCTAACGGTCACCTTTTGCACTGTTTAGGAGACTCAGACAGGCATTTAATGCCCTTGTCCCCTGCCGTCAGAGTTAGGTAGGGTGCACTGTATCCACAGTAGCGGTAGCTGCACCTACCGCATCCTTTTCCATTTTCACCCTTCTAGTCTACGTTGCCACCTGTCGGTGACCCCTTGAAAGTATAAAAGGAGGCCCAGGCGCAACGTAGAGGAGGTTCGGCCAGTTTGGCTCATTCAACACCAGGAACACTCCCATGCTCAGTCTGAGAGCGTCCATCGCTCCTGAGCAAGAATCCAATACACACAAACAAGCAGCAGTAGGGTTTTACGCATCCGTGCGGCCCGAAGCTGGGTAAAATCTCCCGCGTGTACTGCCTCGATCCGCTCTTTGTGCCGTCTCCGCCCCCCACAGAACCGAAAGGGGCCCTGTCCCTATAGGTGTTGGTGGAATCAGCATCCCCCCCCCCGACATCTCTGGAGCGCCAGGTAGGGGGGCGTCGAGATTGTGTGAATCCGATCCGGCGTACACGCAAGCTAAATCTTCATCGTCATAGCTCCTAAGGAGCGAGCGAACAAAAGAACGACGCCAGTACGGCAACAGAAAAAGCTAAGTCATGCGAAACTTTAGATATTTCCTTTCTATATAAGGTTATCCGCCTCGGAGATCTTGTTCTTTGTACGGAAAACCTCTGCGCAGAGGAATCAACTCGTAGCTAGTTGCGCCCTTACTCTGTTTTGAGTCCGCTCAACAACTTAAGTGAGCTGCTAGCGCCCTTACTTTGCTTCGAGTCCGCTCAGCAACTTATGTGAGCCGCTAGCGCCCTTACTTTGTTTCGAGTCAGCTCAACAACTTAAGCGAGCTGAAACTAGTTGCGACAAGATTGCTTGTCGGTAGCGACCCCGCCAGCAGGCTGCTGAAGTTCCGCACTCGGCGCTCGCGGCAAGGGTGCCTGCACCGGCAAGTTTCCCTAGAAAGCGTAGGGTGGACGTACAAAGAGAGGTTGAACAGGAAGATAGCATGCGCTACTTATTTGAGATTTCCGCATAGACCTGTATGCCGAGGAGCCTTCTCGGGGCTAGTTGCGCTCCATGTTGCCTCGAGTCCGCTCGGCAACTTGTGCGGTTGCGCTAGAACCAAGAAGGTAAACCTTTCCGGGAGGCGATGTTCCCGAATAGCCGCTAAGGGCCCATTCCCTCAAGCGCTGCTGGCTGGATCATACGCACCGGAAAGCATTCTAGTATGCATAGGGAATACGCAGCAAAAGTCAAAGTTCGCAAGCGAGTTAAGTGCACTCCAGATGCTAATCACTTGTCATGTTTAAATGCGGTTATGGCCCGGGGGTTGGCAACGCCCCTAGGGCCAATCTTTCCGGCAATGATCTTGCCGAGAGCCGGCGTCAAGAACGACGAAGTTCTTCACCATAAGCCTTTCCGGCAACGATCTTGTCGGGAGCCGGCGTCAAGAACGACGAAGTTCTTCGCCATAAGCCTTTCTGGCAACGATCTTGCCGGGAGCCGGCGTCAAGAACGACGAAGTTCTTCGCCATAAGCCTTTCCGGCAACGATCTTGTCGGGAGCCGGCGTCAAGAACGACAAAGTTCTTCGCCATAAGCCTTTCCGGCAATGATCTTGCCGGGAGCCGGCGTCAAGAACGACGAAGTTCTTCGCCATAAGCCTTTCCGGCAACAATCTTGTCGGGAGCCAGCGTCAAGAACGACGAAGTTCTTCGCCATAAGCCTTTCCGGCAACGATCTTGCCGGGAGCTGGTGTCAAGAACGACGAAGTTCTTCGCCATAAGCCTTTCCGGCAACGATCTTGCCGGGGGCCGGTGTCAAGAACAACGAAGTTCTTCAACAAAAGCCTTCCTGGCAACAAGCTTGCCGGAAGCCGGCATCGAGAATGTCAAAGTTCTCTGCTGAAGATGAAAGCCTTCCTAGCAACAAGCTTGCCGGAAGCCGGCATCGAGAATGTCAAAGTTCTCTGCTGAAGATGAAAGCCTTCCTGGCAACAAGCTTGCCGGAAGCCGGCATCGAGAACGTCAAAGTTCTCTGCTGAAGATAAAAGCCTTCCTGGCGACCAGCTTGCCGGAAGCCGGCATCGAGAACGTCAAAGTTCTCTGCTGAAGATAAAAGCCTTCCTGGCAACGATCTTGCCGGAAGCCGGCATCGAGAACGACAAGGTTCTCTGCTGAAGATAAAAGCCTTCTCGGCAAGGCAGTATCGCTGGGGGCTGCGAGTGCCAAGAATCGTTCACGGCAAACCAGAGTTGCCGGGGGCTGCAATATCAGATAAGTCTTTCATCCCTCATCATGCATCCTCTTATGGACTGGGGAATGCGAAACCATGTTTCTTCCTGAAAACTGCCGTGCTCCCTCAGCTCTAGGCCCAGGGGCTCTTCCTCGGGGCCAAGTTTGGTCGTAGTCGCAGCAGCAAAGGGATGGAACGAGGAGACCGCACCCACCTCGTTCCTGCCTCCGTCAAAGGCGTGAGAAAGGTCGAGCGACGTGGGAAGGCGGCAGGGCCTGTTGCCGAGAGATGAAATGTCTGTCCAAGGGATACCAAGGATTTGCTCCTTGGCGTGGGTTTAGCTCGCGAGACAAATAACCCGGCAAGCATCCCCTTTTCATTAAAAAAAACATCCCACTCAGGTACAGTCCATAGAGGATGAAAAACATGAAAGAGAGGATTACAAGTTCTAGTTACAGCTAAGGCCCGAAGGCTTACAAATTAAAAAGATAAGATGCCCGTAATCCCTTTCCTATCCCTCTCCTCGGGAGGCAGGTCAAGGAGGCGAAAAGGGCAAAAAGGACTGCCTAGGCGAGCTACGGGTGCCAGAAGACACCAAGGGAACATCCCGGGGGTCGTCCGAAGGCTGGACGGCAACGGCGGCGCTGGAAGCGGGGCTCGAAGACGGGGCGACAGGATGTCAGCACGCTGTCGAGGGCACCACGCCCTCGTACTCTGACCTGACGGCCTTGTCGCCAGCCCTCTTCCCCTTCCGCAGCCTCCCTACGCCAGCCGCCCAAGGAGACGACCCCGGGGAGTTCAAGAAGCCGGCGACGCGGATGATGGGGTCGCCGGTGCCGCGCAAAGCGGCGCCCGACGCCTAGTCGGACCCGCCGCTCCAACGCCCGCTGCCCTCATCGTTGCTGTTGCTCCCCTCCTCGTCGCTCTCGCTCGAGGAGGAGCCTTCGCTGTCGGAGGAGCTGTCCACGCAGCACTTCGCCCGAGTGCCGAAGCACCCGAAGGCCTTGACGGAGAGGAGATCGCCCTCCATCAACTTAAAATGGAGGGTAAACCCCTCCGTCAAGCTGTGGATGCGGGCAAACATCTTCCACCCTCGATCAAGATACATCACATTAGGGGCTGGGAATGCAACGCGGACTCGCGTGCGCTGATCCCACAGCCCCTCATGTGCAATCTCAGCGTCTCGGGCGGGTCCAACTCCATAGCGCGTGCAAACGGAGCTGGAAGCCGGAGGCGACGACGAGGCGCCCGGCGTAGCCTGACGAAGAACTCGCAAGGGTTGTCCCCTATATGGACCGCCGTGGGGGGAGGAGCCGCCGGCGGAGGTGAAGCTGACGCGCCGCCCCGTCCGCCTCTTCCCCGAGCGCCTCGACCTCGTCCTCGACCTCGTCCGCGACCTCGCCCCCTCCCTCTTCCCCTTATGGCCGGCTCGGCCACCACGGGCGCGGAAGTGGGAGGGATGCGCTGTCTTGCAGCAACCCTCGCCACCACTGATGAAGGGCCTGGGTTCCCTTTCTCCATGGTAGATGAGAGAAAGGGGAGCAGAAGCTGAAGAAAGGAGAAGATGAGAGAGTGCGGGTTTCTGTGCTCCCATCCCGCTCTTTATAAAGGAGCGAGGTGGGAGCTCGGCCGCCCCGCTCAGCGAATCAAGGCACAGGAAGAGCAGGGAGTCGGGGCCATCCCGCTGCCTCTGCTCGCGACGGCCCAGTTTCCCACTTCCACCGTCCATGACCCCAAGCGCATGGGAGCCGTGTGGCGGAAATGCAGAACCAAGGCGACGGGTGAGGCGGCCTCGCTCCTCCCCGCGATCACGGGGAGTGGACGTCCTGAAAACCGCGCACCGGCCTCGTCCAGTAAATGCACCACGCCCCCACACCTACCTCCGTTTAGGGAGGAGGGCGTGAACCGTCCCCATCATCGTGGCCTGACGCATGCTCGGGGGGCTTAGCCCCGCGCACGCCGCCAGCGTCACCCACGACGCTGCGTTTGACGAGTGCCGTTCTGGGCGTGCGCGGTGGGAGCGGAGTTAGATTCGGCGTGACCTAGGCCGCGCGTGCCCGTGCACTATTTTGGGCCTCGCCCAACAGCGCTCGGCACCGTGTATGGCACAGTCCCGGGGGCTCCTGTCGGTGTACTAGAGTAGGGGTACCCTAGTACCCCGAACTTGTGCACGGGTAGTCGCAGCATCCCGCGGCAAGGCTTGCCGGGTGACCGCCAAGACCCTCCGTGGCTCCCTTGAAGACCATTCAAGAACAAAGTACTCAAACCAAGGCCCCGGCAAGAGGAGCTTGCCGGGAAGGCCAACCAAGGCCCCGGCAAGAGGAGCTTGCCGGGAAGGCCAAACCAGGCCCCGGCAAGAGGATCTTGCCGGGAAGAGACAAGACCCCCGGCAAGAGGAGCTTGCCGGGAAGGCCACTCAAGGCATACCAAGAAAGCTTGACGCGACGCGCCCTGCCTCTCGGCAAGATCCGGCGAGCGACAAGCTTCCAGACACGACAAGACGACGGCCGTGGCAAGGAGCTTGCCGCGGGAAACCCCCACTTTGTGCCCGCGCTCCAGCACACCTGCTAACGTATCGCTCTAGGACTCTCCCAAGCACACTTAAGTTTTTGAGCGGACTCGAAATAGAGTAAGGGCGCAACTAGCTACGAGTTGATTCCTCCGCGCACAGGTTTTCCATACAAAGAACAAGAGGAGCTTGGGAGAGTCCTAGAGCGACACGTTAGCAGGTGTGCTGGAGCACGGGCACGAAGTGGGGGTTTCCCGCGGCAAGCTCCTTGCCGCGGCCCTCGTCTTGTCGTGTCTGGAAGCTTGTTGCTCGCCGGATCTTGCCGGGACGCAGGGCGCGTCGCGGCAAGCTTTCTTGGTATGCCTTGAGTGGCCTTCTCGGCAAGCTCCTCTTGCCGGGGGTCTTGTCTCTTCCCGGCAAGATCCTCTTGCCGGGGCCTGGTTTGGCCTTCCCGGCAAGCTCCTCTTGCCGGGGCCTTGGTTCGCCTTCCCGGCAAGCTCCTCTTGCCGGGGCCTTGGTTTGAGTACTTTGTCCTTGAATGGTCTTCAAGGGAGCCACGGAGGGTCTTGGCGGTCACCCGGCAAGCCTTGCCGCGGGATGCTGCGACTGCCCGTGCACAAGTTCGGGGTACTAGGGTACCCCTACTCTAGTACACCAACAGGAGCCCCCGGGCCTGGGCCATACACGGTGTCGAGCGCTGTTGGGCCAGGCCCAAAACAATGCATGGGCACGCGCGGCCTAGGTCACGCCGAATCTAACTTCGCTCCCACCGCGCACGCCCAGAACGGCACGCGTCAAATGCAGCGTCGTGGGTGACGCGGGCGGCGTGCGCGGGGCTAAGCCCCCCGAGCATGCGTCAGGCCACGATGATGGGGACGGTTCACGCCCTCCTCCCTAAACGGAGGTAGGTGTGGGGGCGTGGTGCATTTACTGGACGAGGCCGGTGCGTAGTTTTCGAGACGTCCACTCCCCGCGATCGCGGGGCGGAGCGAGGCTGCCTCACCCGTCGCCTTGGTTCTGCATTTCCGCCACGCGGCTCCCATGCGCTTGGGGTCGCGGACGGTGGAAGTGGGAAACTGGGCCGTCGCGAGAAGAGGCAGCGGGATGGCCCCGACTCCCTGCTCTTCCCGTGCCTTGATTCGCTGAGCGGGGCGGCCGAGCTCCCACCTCGCTCCTTTATAAAGAGCGGGATGGGAGCACAGAAACCCGCACTCTCTCATCTTCTCCTTTCTTCAGCTTCTGCTCCCCTTTCTCTCATCTGCCATGGAGAAAGGGAACCCAGGCCCTTCATCGGTGGCGGTGAGGGTTGCTGCCAGACAGCGCATCCCTCCCTCTTCCGCGCTCGTGGTGGCAGAGCCGGCCATAAGGGGAAGAGGGAGGGGGCGAGGTCGCAGACGAGGTCAAGGACGAGGTCGAGGCGCTCGGGGAAGAGGCGGACGGGGCGGCGCGTCAGCTTCACCTCCGTCGGCGGCTCCTCCCCCCACGGCGGTCCATATAGGGGACGACCCTTGCGAGTTCTTCGTCAGGCTGCGCCGGGCGCCTCGTCGTCGCCTCCGGCTTCCAGCTCCGTTTGCGCGCGCTATGGAGTTGGACCCACCCGAGACGCTGAGATTGCACATGAGGGGCTGTGGGATCAGCGGCACGCGAGTCCGCGTTGCATTCCCAGCCCCTAATGTGATGTATCTTGATCGAGGGTGGAAGACGTTCGCCCGCATCCACAGCTTGACGGAGGGGTTTACCCTCCATTTTAAGTTGATGGAGGGCGATCTCCTCTCCGTCAAGGCCTTCGGGTGCTTCGGCACTTGGGCGAAGTGCTGCGTGGACAGCTCCTCCGACAGTGAAGGCTCCTCTCGAGCGAGAGCGACGAGGAGGGGAGCGACAGCGACGATGAGGGCAGCGGGCGTCGGAGCGGCTGGTCTGACTAGGCGTCGGGCGCCGCTTTGCGCGGCACCGGCGACCCCATCATCCGCGTCGCCGGCTTCTTGAACTCCCCGGGGTCGTCTCCTTGGGCGGCTGGCATAGGGAGGCTACGGAAGGGGAAGAGGGCTGGCGACAAGGCCGTCAGGTCGGAGTACGAGGGCGTGGTGCCCTCGACAGCGTGCTGACATCCTGCCGCCCCGTCTTCGAGCCCCGCTTCCAGCGCCGCCGTTGCCGTCCAGCCTTCAGACGACCCCCGGGATGTTCGCTTGGTGTCTTCTGGCACCCGTAGCTCGCCTAGGCACTCCTTTTTGCCCTTTTCGCCTCCTTGACCTGCCTCCTGAGGAGAGGGACAGGAAAGGGATTACGGGCATCTTATCTTTTTAATTTGTAAGCCTTCGGGCCTTAGCTGTAACTAGAACTTGTAATCCTCTCTTTCATGTTTTTAATCCTCTATGGACTGTACCTGAGTGGGATGTTTTTTTAATGAAAAGGGGATGCTTGCCGGGTTATTTGTCTCGCGAGTTAAACCCACGCCAAGGAGCAAATCCTTGGTATCCCTCGGACAGACATTTCATCTCTCGGCAATAGGCCCTGCCGCCTTCCCACGTCGCTCGACCTTTCTCACGCCTTTGATGGAGGCAGGAACGAGGTGGGTGCGGTCTCCTCGTTCCATCCCTTTGCTGCCGCGACTACGACCAAACTTGGCCCCGAGGAAGAGCCCCAAGGCCTAGAGCTGAGGGAGCACGGCAGTTTTCGGGAAGAAACGTGGTTTCACATTCCCCAGTCCATAAGAGGATGCATGATGAGAGATGAAAGACTTATCTGATATTGCAGCCCCCGGCAACTCTAGTTTGCCGTGGACGATTCTTGGCACTCGCAGCCCCCAGCGATACTGGCTTGCCGGGAAGGCTTTTATCTTCAGCAGAGAACCTTGTCGTTCTCGATGCCGACTTCCGGCAAGCTCGTTGCCAGGAAGGCTTTTATCTTCAGCAGAGTACTTTGACGTTCTCGATGCCGGCTTCCGGCAAGCTGGTCGCCAAGAAGGCTTTTATCTTCAGCAGAGAACTTTGACGTTCTCGATGCCGGCTTCCGGCAAGCTCGTTGCCAGGAAGGCTTTCATCTTCAGCAGAGAACTTTGACGTTCTCGATGCTAGCTTCCGGCAAGCTTGTTGCCAGGAAGGCTTTCATCTTCAGCAGAGAACTTTCACGTTCTCGATGCCGGCTTCGAGCAAGCTTGTTGCCAGGAAGGCTTTTGGCGAAGAACTTCGTTGTTCTTGACACCGGCCCCCGGCAAGATCGTTGCCGGAAAGGCTTATGGCGAAGAATTTCGTCGTTCTTGACACCGGCTCCCGGCAAGATCGTTGCCGGAAAGGCTTATGGCGAAGAACTTCGTCATTCTTGACGCCGGCTCCCGACAAGATCGTTGCCGGAAAGGCTTATGGCGAAGAACTTCGTCGTTCTTGACGCCGGCTCCCGGCAAGATCATTGCCGGAAAGGCTTATGGCGAAGAACTTCGTCGTTCTTGACGCCGGCTCCCAACAAGATCGTTGCCGGAAAGGCTTATGGCGAAGAACTTCGTCGTTCTTGACGCCGGCTCCCGGCAAGATCGTTGCCGGAAAGGTTTTGGCAAAGAACTTCGTCGTTCTTGACGCCGGCTCCCGACAAGATCGTTGCCAGAAAGGCTTATGGCGAAGAACTTCGTCGTTCTTGACGCCGGCTCCTGGCAAGATCATTGCCGGAAAGATTGGCCCTAGGGGCGTTGCCAACCCCCGGGCCATAACTGCATTTAAACATGACAAGTGATTAGCATCTGGAGTGCACTTAACTCGCTTGCGAACTTTGACTTTTGCTACGTATTCCCTATGCCTGCTGGAATGCTTTCCGGTGCGTACGATCCAGCCAGCGCTGATTCCACCAACACCTATGGAGACAGGGCCCCTTTCGGTTCGGTGGGGGGCGGAGAGCGCACAAAGAGCGGATCGAGGCAGTACACGCGGGCGATTTTACCCAGCTTCGGGCCGCACAGATGCGTAAAACCCTACTGCTACTTGTTTGTGTGTATTGGATTCTTGCTCAGCAGCGATGGACGCTGCCAGACTGAGCGTGGGAGTGTTCCTGGTGTTGAATGAGCCGAACTGGCCGAACCTCCTCTACATTGTGCCTGGGCCTCCTTTTATACTTTCAAGGGGTCATCGACAGGTGGCAACGTAGACTAGAAGGGTGAAAATGGAAAAGGATGCGGTAGGTGCAGCTACCGCTCCTGTGGATACAGTGCGCCCTACCTAACTCTGACGGCAGGGGACAAGGGCATTAAATGCCTGTCTGAGTCTCCTAAACAGTGCAAAAGGTGACCGTTAGGAGCGCCACCATTTGCCATAATGGGCTTCTCTTCATCTCCACTTGCCACCACGTACCCCTAGCTGCACGGCCTCCTGCCACGTGTGCTTGGGAGAGTCCTAGAGCGACACGTTAGCAGGTGTGCTCGAGCGCGGGCTCGAAGTGGGGGTTTCCCGCGGCAAGCTCCTTGGCGCGGCCGTCGTCTTGTCGCGTCCGGAAGCTTGTCGCTCGCCGGATCTTGCCGGGACGCAGGGCGCGTCGCGGCAAGCTTTCTTGGTATGCCTTGAGTGGCCTTCCCGGCAAGCTCCTCTTGCCGGGGGTCTTGTCTCTTCCCGGCAAGATCCTCTTGCCGGGGCCTGGGTTGGCCTTCCCGGCAAGCTCCTCTTGCTAGGGCCTTGGTTGGCCTTCCCGGCAAGCTCCTCTTGCCAGGGCCTTGGTTTGAGTACTTTGTTCTTGAATGGTCTTCAAGGGAGCCACAGAGGGTCTTGGCGGTCACCCGGCAAGCCTTGCCGCGGGATGCTGCGACTGCCCGTGCACAAGTTCGGGGTACTAGGGTACCCCTACTCTAGTACACCGACAGTAGTGGATTCCAACATCATAATCCTTCACCAACTCCAACCAGCATCGTTGCCGTAAATTAAGTTCCGGCTGTGTGAAAATATACTTAAGACTCTTATGGTCTGTGTATATTTCACAGCGGTTTCCAAGTAGAAAGTGTCTCCATTCCTTGAGTGCATGGATGACCGCTGCTAATTCTAAGTCATGAGTGGGATAATTCTCCTCATGCTTGCGAAGTTGTCTGGAGACATATGCAACTACCTTACCTTCTTGCATCAATATGCATCCGAGGCCTTTCCGGGATGCGTCACAATATACCTCAAAATTCGTGTGTATGTCCAGCACAATTAATACTGGTGCCGTTGTTAATTTTATTTTTAGCTCTTGGAAGCTTTTCTCACAGGCTTCCGTCCATTCAAACTTTTTGCCTTTCTTGAGCAACTGCGTCATTGGCTTTGCGATGGTGGAGAACCCTTCAATAAATCTTCGATAATAGGCTGCCATTCCCAGGAAACTCCGTACGTCCGTTACGTTAGCTGGAGGTTTCCAGCCGAGTATGGCCTTGACCTTTTCTGGGTCTACTGCAATACCTTCTTGGGTTAGTACGTGGCCCAGAAAATCCACCTGTCTTAGCCAAAATTCACATTTGCTGAATTTAGCGTATAGTTGATGTTTCCTGAGTTCTCCTAGTACAATCCTGAGGTGCTCGGCGTGCTCTTCTGGTGTTTTGGAGTATATCAGAATATCATCGATGAATACCACAACGAACTTGTCCATATACTTCATAAATACTTTGTTCATGAGGTGAACAAGATATGCGGGGGCGTTGGTTAGCCCAAATGGCATTACTGTGAACTCATACAGTCCATATCTGGAAGTGAAGGCTGTCTTGGGAATATCTTCGGTTCGTACTTTCAATTGGTGGTATCCCGATCTCAAGTCAATTTTTTAAAATACTTTGGCCTGAGCGAGCTGATCAAATAAATCATTTATTCGGGGCATTGGATATTTGTTCTTGATTGTGACCATGTCAAGAGCTCGATAGTCAATACACAATCTTAGTGTTCCATCCTTTTTCTTGGCAAATAAAATTGGAGAACCCCACGGTGAGGAGCTGGCTCGTATGTATCCTTTCTCCAATAATTCTTTTATTTGCTTCTTCAACTCTACCAATTCGGATGGTGCCATTCTTTATGGTTTCTTGTAAATGGGAGCGGTTCTGGGTGCTAGCTCAATGCTGAATTCTATCTCTCTGTCTGGTGGCATGCCTGGTAGTTCTTCTGGGAATACGTCTGGAAATTCACACACTACTGGAACCTTGCTCAGTTCAGAAACGTCCACCTTGTTTAATCTCGGTTGCCGAGGTATTTGTCTCTCTTTGGCTGAAACTTTTATTGTCTTCCCTTGATGGTGTGTGAGAATCATGGTCCGGTTGAAGCAGTCAATAAACCTTTGTTGGTGCTTAGCCAATCCATCCCTAGGATGACATCCAGTCCTTTACTTTCCAGCATAATAAGGTTGGCGTAAAACTGCAGTCCTTCAAATTCAATAATCACACCTTGACAATAACTTTGGGTCGCTTGCTTAATTCCAAGGGACTTGATGATCATTGATTTTTCCAAGGGAAGCATCGAAAAATTATTTTGCAAAGAAAAACTCTTCGAAATGAATGAGTGAGAAGCTCCAGAATCAAACAAAACCATGGCAGGTATTGTGTTGACAGGGTACGTACCGAGTATGATATCTAGGGCGTTCTGTGCTTCCTCTTTTGTCATGTGGTTCAGGTGACCCTTCCGGTGGTTGTTATTGGGGTTGAAATTGTTTCGCTTTGGCGCTAAATTATTGCCACCATTGTTAGGCTTCGGGGTTGAGTTTCTTGGCTTGGGGAATGCTTGGCATAGTGCCCTTCTTCTCCACAAGCGTAACAAGTAACGCCTGGGCGATATGTGAACTCCTTGTCTCTTGCATGGAAATCCTTGGTTGGGCGTGAATTATTCGTCGGGGTTTTGTGTGTTTCCCCTTTCTGAAATTCCTTCTTGCTTCTGTGATTGCTAGCAAAAGTAGTCTGGTCCCTTTTGCGTTTGCGGAAATCTTCCAGGCTACGTCGCTCATTTTCCAGGGTAATGGCCTTATCCACCAGTGTTTTAAAATCTGGGAAGGTATGCACAACCAATTGACATTTAAGCGCGGGTGCCAGGCCTTCCAAGAATTTTTCCATATTCTTGCTCTTGGTCATGCGCTCTTCATTTGCGTAGCGTGACACCAGAGTGAATTGGCTGTTGTATTCTGACACTGTCATGGTCCTTTGCTTGAGATCATCAAACTCTCTCTTCTTGATTTTCATAACACTCTTAGGAATATGTGCCCCACGAAAACCTTCCTTGAAATCCTCCCAGGTTATTTCATTTTCGTTGGGGTGCATGTGCAGGAAGTTTTCCCACCACGACGCGGCTGCTCCTGTGAGATAGTGTGGTGCATACAACACTTTTTCACAGTCTGAACACTGTGCAATAATCAATTTTCTCTCCATGTCTCGAAGCCAGTCCTCGGCCTCAAGAGGCTTGTTAGTATGAGAAAAAGTTGGAGGACGCGTCTTCTGTAACTCAGATAACTTGGATTGCTGCTGATACTGACCACGGTGACTTCCTATATTGATGAATTGGTTCATCATTTCCTGGTGTTGTTGCTGACTCTGTTCATACAGACGACACACTTGGGTAGATGCTGTCTCACTGTCCTATTGACTTGTCTGTCCTTGAGTGAAATTGTGGTTTGGTGGTGTGCCAAAATTTTCTTCTGGCTGGTTTGGCATAGAGCGCATCCAAGGACGAGACATCTTTCACTCTGGGGATATATTTTGTGAAACTCGTAAGACAGGAAAAGAGTCGCAAAAGTCAATAAGATCTCATACGAAGAAAAGTACTGAAATACCAAATACACGTTTGCGCACGGAGAAGGACTATTACATATCTTACACGCGAGCATAATTATACATTACATCACTTAGGATATGCATACATAATCCTGACATGTTATTGAAACTAGTGCACTTCTCCAGATCCTACATGATGCGCAAACAAGCTACTTCTCACAAGCTATGTACATATACACATATCACACAAGTCGTTGCGTCGCATGGCGGCTACGCGTACTCAGTCGGAGATGGTGAGGATCTCCCTTGTCCGGCCGAGGGTGAGACGCAGAGACACTGGGGAATCAACCTCCTCCTCGCTAATAGGTTCCAGACGAGAAATGCTGCGCTGAGCTGATGGAGCAGGTGTCGTAGGCGGAATAACACAAATGCGAGTGGGTGGAATAGGTGGAGTAGCACGTATGGGAGTGGGCGCAACATGTGGTGCAGAGTGAACGGGAGTGGGTGCAATAGCTTGGTTAAATTCCTCAGTGGTAGGCAGACGACGAGCAGTGGCGAGAATGGTAGGTGAATGAGAAGCTGCGGATGAGACAAAAGTAAGTGGTGGAGCGGTGTGCAGGAGTTCCCTCCTGTTAGCAGCACAGCCATGAACTGAGTCCATGCATGCAGCTACGAGGTCGTCCACCATGCTGTCGAAGGCTGCCTCTAGGGCTCGGAGGTACTCGACAAGCATCTCAAAGGCTACGTCTCGCTCTCCTCTGGGGCAAGAGAATGAGTAGTGACAGGTGTAGGGTACATGGCATGGAAGGTAGCGGTAGCGACGGGTCTTCATTGCAGGAAGAACATCCCGAAGACAGGCTATCGTCTCGCGGGTAGCCATCTACATAGCATGCCTTTCTGTAGGCATGGCTCTCCCCAAGAATCGGAGGCGGCGTATCTCAGCATGCCCTCCCCTGAATTGCACCGCGGCCTGGTGCATAGTCAGACTATCGTTAATCTTGTGTGGATAAAGTGTGAAGACTGGGTGCATGGATGGCCCCATCGCGACCTGAACAATGAAGGAGAGGAGTTTGACGAACCCCTCAGGCACGTTGGCGAACATCTGTGACTCACATTCGTCGCTGGCCATCTACAAAAGTAGGCAAAAATTATGAGTGATCAGATCATAAATTTTATGCCGACTGTCAGAAAAATGACTACATTTGTAAAGACATGAATAAACTCTATCATGCTAATAACTGTTTAGCGATCGCACCTAGTGGCTTCCTACAGTCAGCCTGGCTCTGGTACCAAGTCTGTCACGACCGGCTTTTCAATAAAATGCTTATTGATAAAACCGATCTTTTGACCCCAGTATAGGAAAAGTCATCCTTTCTGGTAGACAAATACTTGATAAACAGAGGACCAGTAGCATCAAATATATTACAGGGTTGAGCTGAGGCTGCTCAACAATTTATTACAAACTCGCCAATATCTTACATAAAGGTGGTTATGGCACAAGGGTGTGGTGACATGCTACTAGCTCGAGATAAAAAGTGGTAGTGGATAACTTGACTTCTACTGGCAGCCCATCGAGCGTCGAGGTGAGGCTCGATGAATTTATTCTGGGGTAGCGGAAGCGGATAAGATACAATGACCAAAACAGGATCACATGGGACTGACTGGGACTCCTCTAGGCGTCGGACTCGCTATTGAATTCCTCATCCATGAGATCGCCTTCATCAACATCTGGCCAAATCAACAAGCCAGGTGAGTACTTTGAAAGTACTCGCAAGACAGCTCGGACAAAAGATATAACAAATGCATGCATGGATGCGTCACTTGCAAAAATAATAGTGCTCAATACATTAATAAGGGTTTGACGAGTAAAATAAATAACTGAAAACCGATCGGGTGTTTGGAGCGACGCCACCAAAGGTAAACAACTAAAAATAAATTTGCCACAATCGGGCGTCTGAGCGACACCACATAAAGGGCTTTTAAAAGAAATGCCACAGTCCAACGCCTAGAGGAGTCCCAGTCAGTCCCGTGTGATCCTGTTTTGGTCATTGTATCTTATCCGCTTCCGCTACCCCAGAATAAATTCATCGAGCCTCACCTCGACGCTCGATGGGCTGCCAGTAGAAGTCAAGTTATCCACTACCACTTTTTATCTCGAGCTAGTAGCATGTCACCACATCCCTGTGCCATAACCGCCTTTACGTAAGATATTGGCGAGTTTGTAATAAATTGTTGAGCAGCCTCAGCTCAACCCTGTAATATATTTGATGCTACTGGCACTAGTAGAAAAAGGGCCTACAGTCCCGGTTGGTGAGGGCCTTTAGTCCCGGTTCATGAACCGGGACTAAAGGTTCGGTACTAATGCCCTGACCCTTTAGTCCCGGTTCAATCCAGAACCGGGACAGATGGGCCTCCACGTGGCCTGTCGCTGAGCCCAGGCAGGAGGGCCTTTGGTCCCGGTTGGTGGTACCAACCGGGACCAATAGGCATCCACGCGTCAGCATTTCTGTGGCTGGGGTTTTTGTTTTTTTTT
>NC_057810.1:193088386-193093320 GCF_018294505.1 Triticum aestivum | reverse complement strand
ATCCACGCGTCAGCATTTCTGTGGCTGGGGTTTTTGTTTTTTTTAAAATGGGGGGGGGGGTTTGGGGGGTTTTGGGGGGTTAATTTAGGTGTTTCATATATTGTGCTATAGCTAGCTAATTAATAGAGAGAAGTGTCCTCTCTTTTGTCCGTGCTTGGTTGACGCTACATACCATACATACATACGTATAGAGAGGACTAGCTAGACACGCTAGCTAGCTAGTAAGCAAACAGAAGATCGTCATGAACATATATGCATACAGAGAGAAGTGATATCGACCACCTCTCCTTCTCCGAGAGATTGGTCGAACAAACAAGTTCTCATATATCTATCCGACACTACCGGCTACATATATACAATAATTATCTTTTACAAATATATAATCTCCTAAAATACGGATGCGTGGTCCACATAGTATTCTCTGTCTTCAGCGATCACGTGGTCAAGAAAGAATGCCGCCAATTCCTCTTGAATTGCTCGCATGCGATCTGGTGCTAGGAGTTCATCCCGCATCCGAAACATCTAATTTGAAGAAGGGGGTCAATACATATATATATATATATATGAATGAATGAAACTCAACACAAATGATGGTAATAAAATAAAATTGTGAATATTGTTATTCACGCACTTCATATTGTTTGTCGGAGTAGCCCTGCTCACAGGTCGTGTGGCGGATGGACTCGCAAATGTAGTATCCACAGAAATCATTCCCTTGTTCCTGCCACAACCACTTTACAAGAAATAGAGGTCAATCAAACTGATAATTAGCAAGCATGCTAAATGGTATTGATGAAACTAGCGCTTGAATCACTAGGAGATGCCTGGAATATGCTACTATATAGTACTTACTTTCGGGTGCCTAAATTGCAGCTTCTTCGGTAGTCCCGGAGCTTTTTTGGTGAATTTTCTCCAAGCCCTGCCATACAAAGAAAACAATTACTTGATATCAGAAATGAACAAAGTTGCTGATATGGTGGATAATGATCGATTTAACTTACTTCTCGAGCATTTCAGTCATGTCCGCATACTCCTTGGGATCTTTTCGCTTGGAGTCTAAGACAGTTACTACTCCCTTCTCAAGCTTAATCTCTAGGAGAATATAGTGGTAGCTGTGCACACATGCATAACTCATCAATATTACATTACTATAACCTGGACTAATAAGGAAACCGAATATGCCACAAGACAGTAACACTCACTTGAAGTTGTAAGGAAAGAGTATTATATCTTTGTGTTCATTTATTTCCAACGATCGTAGCAAGTTGGCCTCGGTTTCTTGGGCACGATATTGAACCTCAGTTGCATCTATGAGATACGTGTTAATGAACCCAATATCTCCCACTTGTCGTTTCTTCAATTCGGTGATCTTCAATCTGCATAATATAGTGAGGATAATTATAAATACATGCAAATGAAAGGGCTGAGTTATATAGAGAGACTTAATGACGGAAGTAGTACTACTTACAGACAGTAGGAGGTGACCGTTGCTTTATCGATGGCCAATTGATTGAAAAACTGATAGAACTCCTCAAATGGAATAGGCAACAGTTCAATTCCAAGGAGGTCATGCTCCTTTTTAACTCTCACATACAGAGTACTCCTCCCCTCAGACTCTTTGCAGGTTTTCATGTACCAATCATGCAATCTTCGCATCATCGTTGATAGAGAACTTTCATCTTTGACGAGAGGCTTCCCATACTCGTATCTTTGTATCTGCACCTCCAAGATATCATAATGTACATCGTCGGGCAGGTAATCTGCAGGATTGCCATAACCGGGCACCATCCTCGGATCGACGATGTCGCTAGCAGGCACCTTGAGCGGGGGGCACGATTGCTTCGCTTGTTCGCCGAGCTGGGCAATTTGTTTCCCAGCTCGTCATTCTTTCATCCTTTGATCACTTTTAGTACTTCCCGACCTCTCCGCTTCGGCAAATGCCTTTCCAATAATGCGCTCATAGTTGCCTTTCGGTGGAGACTTGGGTGGTTTTGTCAGGGCAGCCAGAGTGCGCTTCCCTTTCACCGGATCTACCTTCTCCTCCGGAGGTGGATGTCTCTTTGCTTTCAACCCTTGAAACTAGTCATCCACTTCGGTCTGCGCGATCTTCGCGTTTTCCTCCTCGCTCCTCTCATACGGTAACTTCTCTGGAGTCTTCAGAGAAGGACCGAATCTGTATCTCCTCCCGCCTTTGGCTGTACTGCTAGACGCCGGCAGAGTAGACGGGGCGGATGTCTTCTTTCCTTGCTTACGAGGTGGAGGAGAAGGACTGCGACACGCCGTAGAAGCCGGAGCGGCGGCGGGTCTCTTCCGCCCTTGCTGACGAGGCGGAGAAGGAGGAGGCTGGCTGCTCGGGCGCGCCGGCGCAGGCGGAGAAGGAGGCGGAGTGCCGCCACGCGCTGGAGAAGGAGCGGGCCGAGTGCCCTGATCGTCACTCGCCGATGGAGGAGGCGGAGTGCCCTGACTCGCCGGAGGAGGAGGAGGCGGAGGCATCCAGTCCGGAAGGTTGATGAGATCCTTCCGCCATAGGCATGGAGTCTTCAGAGCAGAACCCAGCCGATACTCCCCTTCACCGGTAGGGTGGTCAAGCCGGAGGTCCTCAAATCCCTCCGTTATTTCATCGACCATCACCTTAGCATATCCTTCTGGAATCGGCCGGCAGTGAAAAGTTGAGTCGGGTTTAGTAGGATAAACAGAGCCAACAGCAGCCTTGACCTTCAAATTGCTCCATTGCGCCATAAGGTGGCAATTTTCAGCATCCGTGATAGCATCCACGGGTTAGCTGGCAGGAGCCGTCAAGGCATGCTCTGGCTGAAGCAGCTCGGTGGAAGCCACGCTGCTTTTCTGCTGAGATGGCGGGGTAGCTTCGGGGGAAGCTTCGGCAGGTCGTTTGCTGCGATCTGCTTCTCGTTCCTCTAGCCCCATTACCCTTTCGTGCAGTGACTGCAGTTGGCTCTGCTCCAGTTTCTTCCTCCTCTCGTTGGTTTTGTAACCCCCTGCGTCCGGAAATCCAGCCTTCCACGAAACGGAGCCTGGCGTGCCTCATGTCCGTCCAGGGTGCTCAGGATTGCCGAGGGCCATTGTGAGCTCGTCCTTCTCCCTGTCTGCAACGAACGTCCCTTGCTGCACTGCTTCGATATATTGCTGAAGCTTCTTGACTGGTATGTCCAATTGTTCCTCCATCCAAATGCACTTCCCTGTTATAGGGTCCAAGGATCCGCCGGCCCCAAAGAACCAAGTCCGGCAACGTTCTGGCCAGTTCATTGTCTCTGGTTCGATCCCTTTATCAAGCAGATCATTCTCAGCCTTGGCCCACTTAGGCTGGGCTACGAGGTAGCCACCTGACCCCATGCGATGGTGAAGCTTCTTCTTCTCAGCATTTCTCTTGTTTGTCGCCGACATTTTTTTACTCTTTTCCGATGTCTTGTGGGCCACAAATGCGGGCCAGTCATCTCTGATCTTCTCATATTTGCCAATGAATTCTGGTGTCTCATTTTTTTCGACATACCTATTGAGGTCTTTCTTCCAATTCCTGAATAGGTCTGCCATCTTCCTCAGAGCAAAAGACTCGATTAATGGCTCTATAACTGGCTTCTCCAGATCATCCTCCGGCGGTAGGGTGAAATTTGACTTCAGCTCAGTCCAAAGATTTTTTTTCTGCATCTCATTGAAATAAGACACCTCAGGGTCTTCGTTCTTAGGCTTATACCATTGCTGGATGCTGATCGGGATCTTGTCCCTAACCAGAACCCCACACTGAGCAACAAATGCCTTCTTTGTCCGGTAGGGTTCAATCGGTTGGCCGTCGCGCGCGATTTGTATGATCTCAAACTTTTCATCCGAGCTCAATTTTTTCTTCGGGCCTCGTCTCTTTACCGAAGTTGTGCTCGATCCGGAGGGCTAGAAAAAAGAAAAAAGACGAGAGTTAATTAATATGTGTACATACCAAAACAATGAACGCATCAATTAGCTAGTCAGCACAGGCTTAACTAATATATATACCTGGCCGGACTCGGTTTGGTGATCACCGGAGCCGTCCTCACGGTCTACTTCTTCACCCTCTCCTTCTTGCACCGGCATTGGGTCATCGGAGCCATGTAAATCAATGAGGAGAGGGCCAGCTACTTCTTCACCCTCTCCTTCCAGACCATCGTTGTCGTTGAGAAACATCGAGGAGAGGGCATCACTTCCTTCTGCGATTATGTCCCTCAACAACGCTTCTTGTGCTTCGTCTCGGGGGGTGTCCATAGTTTCTACAAATATTTACAACATGGCAATTATTATTCAAACATGACAGATATGGATATATTAGTGGCAAACATAGAACTAGCTAGCTAATCACAATAAGGAATCATATTAGTGGCCTCGACGCTGCTTCTCTAGGGTTTGGGGTGGCCTCGACAACGCTTCAAGGGTTAGGGGGTGGCCTCGAGAACGCTTCAAGCTAGGAGGGGGTAATATCGACCCCCCCACGTGTTGAAGCTATCGGGAGGGGGTCGGCGTTGAACACTACATCTATGTCCCACAAGTGACGTGGGCATCGACGCCCGTGGTAGGGTAGAGGGTCGTGGATCGCCGAGCGGTCGTGGGTCAAGGGGTCGGGAGGATCGCCGAGGGGTCGAGAGCCTTCGACCCTTGACCCCTTAACGACCCTCGACCCTGAAACCTTCGACCCTTGACCCCTTAACGACCCTCGACCCTGAAAGCTTCGACCCTTGACCCCTTAACGACCCTCGACCCTCTACCCTAGTTACCGACCCTCGACCCCTCGGTGATCCTCGACACCCTCGTTATATCGACAACGAAGCAACATACATATACATGGGAAGATAATGTTATCGGGGAGGGGGTATCGGTACCCCCCCCCCCTCGTGTCAAAGCTTCTTCTTTCTCCTCTATTCCTTTCTTTCTTCTTCTCCTCTCATGTTGAAGTT
>NC_057810.1:193085790-193086444 GCF_018294505.1 Triticum aestivum | reverse complement strand
AACCGGGACCAAAGGCCTTGTGCTGCCCCGCGCCAAATGTTTAGTCCCACCTCGCTAGTTGAGAGGGAGCCGCACCAGTTTATAAGGTGCGGTGCGGCTCCCCTCTCGAGCTCCTCTCTAAAGCAGGCTTTCGGGCCTAACTCTGCCATCTGTGCCTGTGGGCCTACTGGGCCTTCCACGGGCCTGAATCCTGGCCCATAGGGCTTCTAGTCGTATTCAGGCCGTGGGGGCCCAGTAGGTGGCATTTGTTTTTGTTTTTTTATTTTATTTGTTGCTATATTTAGTTTATTTTGGTTTTGGTTTATTTTTATTTTGGTCTTTTGCTTTATTTTTTAATTCTTTTTGCTTTTAGTTTTAGAAAAATTATAAACTTTCTGTTAGTGCCATTAGTTTTCAAATCTGAAAACTCTTTTTTTGGTTTCTTTGTTGCTTTATTTATTTTATTTTGTTTCTACTTACAACAAAATACTTATTGTTGCTATTTTTATTTTTTTCAGTTTTTTGTTCTGTTTTCTGCATTATTTAGTTTTTGTTGTTTTTTGCTTTATTTTTTAATTCTTTTTGCTTTTAGTTTTAGAAAAATTATAAACTTTTTGTTAGTGCCATTAGTTTTCAAATCTGAAAACTCTTTTTTTGTTTCCTTTGTTGCTTTAT
>NC_057810.1:193081116-193085684 GCF_018294505.1 Triticum aestivum | reverse complement strand
TTTTTGCTTTATTTTTTAATTCTTTTTGCTTTTAGTTTTAGAAAAATTATAAACTTTTTGTTAGTGCCATTAGTTTTCAAATTTGGAAACTCTTTTTTTGTTTTCTTTGTTGCTTTATTTATAAACCGGTGTGAGCGCCCTTCGGTTGGCGAGGTTTTAAAATTCATAGTTTTCAAATGAACTCTGAAAAAGTTGGCATAGCATGTGCATGTACAAAACGGACAATGGTATCATACACGTCTGTTACAAAGTTGGCATGTTATCATCATAATAGTTGCGGGAGAAAGTCTTCACTTTTTCTTCGCTTGTGTCGTTTGCTTATTGCGCCGTAACCATGGATAATCTTCATCGTTTATCAGGATGCTTGGGTCAGCCTTGACTTTGAACGGGGGAATTTCATGAAACTTTTCATACTCTTCAGACATGTCTGTCTTGCCCTCCACTCCCAGGATGTCCCTTTTTCCTGAAAGAACTATGTGGCGCTTTGGCTCATTGTATGATGTATTCGCTTCCTTATCTTTTCTTTTCCTCGGTCTGGTAGACATGTCCTTCACATAGATAACCTGTGCCACATCATTGGCTAGGACGAACAGTTCGTCAGTGTACCCAAGATTTTTCAGATCCACTGTGGTCATTCCGTACTATGGGTCTACCTGTACCCCGCCTCCTGACAGATTGACCCACTTGCACTTAAACAAAGGGACCTTAAAATCTACTCCGTAGTCAAGTTCCCATATGTCTGCTATGTAACCATAATATGTGTCATTTCCATTGTCGGTTGCTGCATCAAAGCGGACACCGCTGTTTTGGTTGGTGCTCTTTTCATCTTGGTCAATCGTGTAAAATGTATTCCCATTTATCTCGTATCCTTTCCAAATCATTACAGTCGAAGATGGTCCCCTGGACAACAAGTACAGCTCATCACAAACAGTGTTGTCACCTCTGAGACGTGTTTCCAACCAACTGCTGAAAGTCCTGATGTGTTCACATGTAATCCAGTCGTCGCATTGCTCCGGGTGTTTGGAGCGCAGACTGTTCTTGTGTTCATCGACATACGGGGTCACCAAGGTAGAGTTCTGTAGAACTGTGTAGTGTGCTTGAGACCAAGAATATCCGTCCCTGCATATTATTGAGTCCCTTCCAAGCATGCCTTTTCCAGTCAGTCTCCCCTCATACCGCGATTTAGGGAGACCTATCTTCTTAAGGCCAGGAATGAAGTCAACACAAAACCCGATGACATCCTCTGTTTGATGGCCCATGGAGATGCTTCCTTCTGGCCTAGCACGGTTACGAACATATTTCTTTAGGACTCCCATGAACCTCTCAAAGGGGTACATATTGTGTAGAAATACGGGCCCCAGAATGACAATCTCGTCGACTAGATGAACTAGGACGTGCGTCATGATATTGAAGAAGGATGGTGGGAACACTAGCTCGAAACTGACAAGACATTGTGCCACATCACTCCTTAGCGTTGGTACGATTTCTGGATCGATCACCTTCTGAGATATTGCATTGAGGAATGCACATAGCTTCACAATGGCTAGTCGGACGTTTTCCGGTAGAAGCCCCCTCAATGCAACCGGAAGCAGTTGCATCATAATCACGTGGCAGTCATGAGACTTTAGGTTCTGGAACTTTTTCTCTGGCATATTTATTATTCCCTTTATATTCGACGTGAAGCCAGTCGGGACCTTCATACTGAGCAGGCATTGAAAGAATATTTCTTTCTCTTCTTTCGTAAGAGCGTAGCTGGCAGGACCTTTATACTGCTTCGGAGGCATGCCCTCTTTTTCGTGCAAGCGTTGCAGGTCCTCTCGTGCCTCAGGTGTATCTTTTGTCTTCCCATACATGCCCAAGAAGCCTAGCAGGTTCACGCAAAGGTTCTTCGTCACGTGCATCACGTCGATCGAAGAGTGGACCTCTAGGTATTTCCAGTAGGGTAGGTCCCAAAATATAGATTTCTTCTTCCACATGGGTGCGTGATTCTCAGCGTCATTCAGAACAGCTAGTCCGCCGGGACCCTTTCCAAAGATTACGTGTAAATCATTGACCATAGCAAGTACGTGATCACCGGTACGCATGGCGGGCTTCTTCTGATGATCTGCCTCGCCTTTGAAATGCTTGCCTTTATTTCGACATTGACGGTTGGTCAGAAGAAATCGACGATGGCCCAGGTACACATTCTTCCTGCAGCTTGCCAGGTATATACTATCGGTGTCAAGTAAACAGTGCGTGCATGCATGGTATCCCTTGTTTGTCTGTCCTGAAAGGTTACTAAGAGCGGGCCAATCGTTGATGGTCACGAACAGCAACGCCTTTAGGTTAAATTCCTCCTGTTTGTGCTCATCCCACGTACGTACACCGTTTCCATTCCACAGCTGTAAAAGTTCTTCAACTAATGGCCTTAGGTACACATCAATGTCGTTGCCGGGTTGCTTAGGGCCTTGGATGAGAACTGGCATCATAATGAACTTCCGCTTCATGCACATCCAAGGAGGAAGGTTATACATACATAGAGTCACGGGCCAGGTGCTGTGATTGCTGCTCTGCTCCCCGAAAGGATTAATGCCATCCGCGCTTAAAGCAAACCATACGTTCCTTGGGTCCTTTGCAAACTCATCCCAGTACTTTCTCTCAATTTTTCTCCACTGCGACCCGTCAGCGGGTGCTCTCAACTTCCCGTCTTTCTTACGGTCCTCACTGTGGCATCGCATCAACTTGGCATGCTCTCCGTTTCTGAACGGAAGTTTCAACCGTGGTATTACAGGAGCATACCACATCACCTTCGCAGGAACCCTCTTCCTGGGAGGCTCGCCGTCAACATCACCAGGGTCATCTCGTCTGATCTTACACCGCAATGCACCACATACCGGGCATGCGTTCAGGTCCTTGTAGGCACCGCGGTAGAGGATGCAGTCATTAGGGCATGCATGTATCTTCTCAACCTCCAATCCTAGAGGGCATACGACCTTCTTTGCTGCGTATGTACTGTCGGGCAATTCGTTATCCTTTGGAAGCTACTTCTTCATTATTTTTAGTAGCTTCTCAAATCCTTTATCAGGCACAGCATTCTCTGCCTTCCACTGCAGCAATTCGAGTACGGTACCGAGCATTGTGTTGCCATCTTCGCAATTGGGGTACAACCCCTTTTTGTGATCCTCTAACATGCGATCGAACTTCAGCTTCTCCTTTTGACTTTCGCATTGTGTCCTTGCATCGACAATGACCCGGCGGAGATCATCATCATCGGGCACATCGTCTGGTTCCTCTTGATCTTCAGCAGCTTCGCCCGTTGCAGCACCATCTTGCACATCGTCTGGTGCATCTTGATGTTCAGTAGCATCACCGTATTCAGGGGGCACATAGTTGTCATCGTACTCTTCTTCCTCGCCGTCTTCCATCATAACCCCTATTTCTCCGTGCCTCGTCCAAACATTATAGTGTGGCATGAAACCCTTGTAAAGCAGGTGGGTGTGAAGGATTTTCCGGTCAGAGTAAGACTTCGTATTCCCACATATAGGGCATGGACAACACATAAAACCATTCTGCTTGTTTGCCTCAGCCACTTCGAGAAAATCATGCACGCCCTTAATGTACTCGGAGGTGTGTCTGTCACCGTACATCCATTGCCGGTTCATCTGCGTGCATTATATACAATTAAGTGTGTCAAAAATCATTACAGAACATCATGAATAGATAATTAAGTGACCAAATTAATAGAAGTTCATCATCACATAAAAACCAAAGTAGATACATAGTTCTCATCTAACAACATAAAGCTCTGCAGAGCATCTAAATTAATTAAACCATACATTGAAACTATGTAAAACATTTCAATGCGAAAACAAATGCGATCATAATCGCAACCAAGGTAACAACTGATCCAACGGCATAATGATACCAAGCCTCGGTATGAATGGCATATTTTCTAATCTTTCTCATCTTCAAGCGCATTGCATCCATATTGATCTTGTGATCATCGACGACATCCGCAACATGCAACTCCAATATGATCTTCTCCTCCTTAAGTTTTTTTATTTTTTCCTTCAAGAAATTGTTTTCTTCTTCAACTAAATTTAACCTCTCGACAATAGGGTCGGTTGGAATTTCCGGTTCACCAACCTCCTAGATAAATAAAATCTATGTCACGTTGGTCGGCATAATTTTCATAAACAATAAATGAACCAATAGTTATGAAAAGATAATATATACCACATCCGAATCATAGACAGGACAAGGGCCGACGGGGCAGATACCAAAACCATCGGCGCACTATATAAGATGCAATAATAAAAGTAAGAAAATAATACAAGTATCTATCTAAACAAACAAGTAATAATATTTTTCCTTTCAAAAAGAAGATAAGAACAAGAGGCTCACCACGGTGGTGCCGGCGATGAGATCGGCGCGGGTGATCGACGGCGGTGAAGACGGGGACGGGGCGTGACGGACCGCTAAACCTAGATAAATATTGAGGAAAATGGAGCTTGGCGGTCGAGCTTGGAGAGGAGAAACCTTAAGTAGTGTGGCTCGGGCATTCCATCGAACACCTTGTGTGCATAGGA